>NC_074690.1:38717558-38875058 GCF_029448725.1 Salvelinus fontinalis
GAAATAATAGTTGAATAATACAGCCTAAATAATTCATTTTAGTTCCTTCTTAGGCTCCCTGTCTGGCTCCTGACCTATTTATAGTGTTTATATGCTGTTTAAAATGACATGTAGCCTATTTGAAAGAATGAGCGCTTCTTACAGTCACCTTTTCATGGTGTTTCTTAAAAAACGCTTCATTCAAATATTTCAAAACCAAATGGTAGGTCCAGGTAGTCACAAAAATAGATGGGTGTTGGTTAAACTGTGATTTTAATGAATGGAGCGAATTTGGAGCTGCATTTTCTTCTGCTGTGCATCAAGGCAAAATGTGAGACCCAAATGCAGACCCAGGAGGCAGATGGTTGGAATCTTACAATGTTTATTAATCCGAAGGAGTAGGCAAGAGAATGGTCGTGGACAGGTGAAAGGTCAAAACCAGATCAGAGTCCAGGAGGTACAGAGTGGCAGACAGGCTCGTGGTCAAGGCAGGCAGAATGGTCAGGCAGGCGGGTACAGAGTGGCAGACAGGCTCGTGGTCAAGGCAGGCTGAATGGTCAGGCAGGCGGGTACAGAGTGGCAGACAGGCTTGTGGTCAAGGCAGGCAGAATGGTCAGGCAGGCGAGTACAGAGTGGCAGACAGGCTCGTGGTCAAGGCAGGCAGAATGGTCAGGCAGGCGAGTACAGAGTGGCAGACAGGCTCGTGGTCAAGGCAGGCAGAATGGTCAGGCAGGCGGGTACAGAGTGGCAGACAGGCTTGTGGTCAAGGCAGGCAGAATGGTCAGGCAGGCGAGTACAGAGTGGCAGACAGGCCTGTGGTCAAGGCAGGCAGAATGGTCAGGCAGGCAGGTACAGAGTGGCAGACAGGCTTGTGGTCAAGGCAGGCAGAATGGTCAGGCAGGCGAGTACAGAGTGGCAGACAGGCTCGTGGTCAAGGCAGGCAGAATGGTCAGGCAGGTGGGTACAGAGTGGCAGACAGGCTCGTGGTCAAGGCAGGCTGAATGGTCAGGCAGGCGGGTACAGAGTGGCAGACAGGTTCGTGGTCAAGGCAGGCAGAATGGTCAGGCAGGTGGGTACAGAGTCCAGAAACAGGCAAGGGTCAAAATCGGGAGGACTACAAAAAGGAGAAAGCAAAAAGCAGGAGAACGGGAAAAAAACACTTGTTGACTTGAAAACATACAAGACAAACTGGCACAGAGAGACAGGAAACACAGGGATAAATACACTGGGGAAAACAAGCGACTCCTGGAGGGGGTGGAGACAATAACGAGGACAGGTGAAACAGATCAGGGTGTGAGCAAGGAGCATTTTTTTAGCGGAGCGTTTGGAAAACACATACAGTAGCTACCTCAAATACCTTGTATCCACGTACATTGATCTGTATATAGCTTCATTCTTGTGCATTTTATTATTCTTCTGTTACTATTTTCTTTTCTTTTTTACTCTGCATCATTGGGAAGGGCTTGTGAGTAAGCATTTCACGCTGAAGTCTACACCCGTCGTATTCGGCGCATGTGACAAATAACCATTTTATTGAATCTGTCTCTTTCTCTCTTCTCTCCCTTTTCTATCACTAACATGGCTGTTTGACATATGAAACATTCTGACCCGTCCTTTCCTTTCTCTCTCTTCTCTCCCCTTTTCTCTTACTCCCCATCTCATCTCGTCTGGGACTCCACTTACTCTCGTGAATTAATGCAAAATGAAATGTTTCCCGGACACGTTTAATGAAACACAGACAGATTTATATTCCATAACTCTATTGCTAATCATTTCCCCTTCCTAATAATTACCTCTGGCAGAGTAAATCTTTTTCTAAAGCGGTCAGAAGAGCTTTTGGCTGGACGCCAGATGGAAGGAGGGAGAAGAAAGGAGGGAGAGGGGGAGAAGGGGTAAAAGATAAGGCCCGGGTGCCATTTGCTCTCTATTTTCTCTCGCTTGACATTTTAGTCATTTAGTATTCATCTTCAGATAGCTAGGTGAGACAACTACACATCACAATCGTAGTAAGTATATTTGACCCTCAACAAAGTAGTTATCTTCAAAGTCAGTGCTGGTAGGAAAAGACAGGTGCATTTTTCTCTCGCCCTCTATTTCCTGCCTCACTCGCTTCCTTTGTTTCAGACATTAGAATTACTGTGGCTCTCTGAACCTCAGGGTTCTATTATTGTAAAACTGCAGTCAAATGGATTCAATATTATAGAGTAGAAATACAATCTTTATCAGATGGTGTTTTGAAGCTTAGTTTGGGCATGAAATTGTGAGATTGAATTTGATCAATGTTTCTAATTCACCTTAATTACATTTGATCTAATAGCTTGATATTAAATGGGATACCTGTTTTTGTGAGTCATGATGAAACACAGCGGGACTTTAGTGGCTGTCTGTATGCATTTTTTTGGGGGTGTGCTGTCCTACTGGGCACAGACTGGTTGAATCAATGTTGTTTCCACGTCATTTCAAGGAAATTGACGTTGAATTGACGTTGAATTGACATTTTGCCCAGTGGGGTGTGTGTCTGCGTGTGTGTTATTCTCTGATTAACATTACCTTTAATCTGAAGAGCCACTCCCATTGATTAGAAGAGAATGAAGGGGGGATGGAGAGAGCGAGAGAGGAAGGGATAGGGAGAGAGAGAGAGAGAGAGACCCTGTTCTCAAGTCCATCCTATTAGCATTATGTCACACAGGCGATGTGATTAGAGATTGTCTGATCTCCTCTCGACACACTCTCTCATCCATGCTAATGATCACTGTGTGTGTGTGTGTGTGAGAGAGTGTGTGTGTGTACACTTGCATTTGTGTGTGTGCGCATGCATGAGGGCGTACCTTTATGTGCGTGTGTCTGTCAGAGGGATTAGCAGCCGAGGCAATAGAAGGCAATAGGCGGCGTCCCAGGCAGGGCAATATAAGGGCAGTGTCTTTGTCTGTGTCACAGGGGAGATTAGTGTAGTGAGTACAGGCTGGACCACCAGGGCACATAGCTCACCATGCACCTCCTGTGAAGAGAGACTATGATAAGAACACACAGATATGTGCCTGCCTGCCTGCCTGCCTGCCTGCCTGCCTGCCTGCCTGCCTGCCTGCCTGCCTGCCTGCCTGCCGGCTAACAAAGACACAGGACAGTCTGGAGTTTACATAGGAACAACGGAAAGATTTCTAAGGGATTTTGTGGAGGGTTTTGTATTTTCTCTTTCTCTTTATGTTGTAACCCTTCTTCCTTCCCACTCCTATGTTCCTTGGCCCTGGATTGTTATTGTCATGTGATACTTACGTTGCTTTATTGTCAGAGAAACCAAACCTCTTTTATATGTCTGTTTTTTTCAGTGTCAGCCACCGATAGTTTTGCTTGGCCTTTAGAGGGCAACTTTGACTGAAGCAAAGTGGCTACACTAGTCGTCTGGCTGTCGTCTTCTGTGAATAGTAAACTCATCACATCAGCTCACCTGGAACTGGGCTTGTTCTGTGTAGTCAGCTCTCTCTCTCTCTCTCTCTCACACACACACACACACACACACACACACACACACACACACACACACACACACACACACACACACACACACACACACACACACACACACACACACACACACACACACACACACACACACACACACACACACACACACAGAGACACAGACACAGACACAGACACAGACACAGACAACTACAGACACCTACAGACACCTACAGACACCTACAGACACCTACAGACACACACACACACACACACAGTGCATTCGGAAAGTATTCAGACCCCTTGACTTTTTCTACATTTTGTTACATTACAGCCTTATTCTAAAATTGATTAAATAAATAAAGAATCCTCATCAATCTACACACAATACCCCATAATGACAAAGCAAAAACAGGTTTTTAAACATTTTGCAATACCGAGTGGCGCTGCAGTCTAAGACACTGCATCTCAGTGCTTGAGGCTTCATTACAGACACCCTGGTTCGAATCCATGCTGCATTACAACCGGCCATGATTGGGCGGCGCACAATTGGCCTAGCGTCATCTGGGTTTGGCCGGTATAGGCCGTCATTGTAAATAAGAATTTGTTCTTAACTGACCTACCTAGTTAAATAAAAAATAAATATATATATATTTTTAACACAAGTATTCAGCCCCTTTGCTATGTGACTCAAAATTGAGCTCAGGTGCATCCTGTTTCCATAGATCATCCTTGAGATGTTTCTACAACTTCATTGGAGTCCACCTGAGGTAAATTCAATTGATTGGACATGATTTGGAAAAGCACACACCTGTCTATATAAGATCCCACAGTTGACAGTGCATGTCAGAGCAAAAACCAAAAACCAAGAGGTCGAAGGAATTGTTCGTAGAGCTCCAAGACAGGATTGTGTCGAGGCACAGATCTGGGGAAGGGTACCAAAACATTTCTACAGCATTGAAGGTCCCCAAGAACACAGTGGCCTCCATCATTCTTCAATGGAAGAAGCCAAACTGAGCAATCGACGGAGAAGGGCCTTGGTCAGGGAGTTGACCAAGAACGCAATGGTCACTCTGACAGAGCTCCCGAGTTCCTCTGTGGAGATGGGAGAACCTTCCAGAAGGACAGCTGCACTCCACCAATCAGGCCTTTATGGTAGAGTGGCCAGCCGGAAGCTGTGGGCATGTTTTTCGGCGACAGCGACTGGGAGACTAGTCAGGATCGAGGGAAAGATGAACGGAACAAAGTACAGAGAGATCCTTGATGACAACCTGCTCCAGAGTGCTCAGGACCTCAGACTGGGGCAAAGGTTCACCTTCCAACAGGACAACGTCCCTAAGCACACAGCCAAGACAACGCAGGAGTGGCTTCGGGACAAGTCTCTGAATGTCCTTGAGTGACCCAGCCAGAGCCCGATAGAACATCTCTGGAGAGACCTGAAAATAGCTGTGCAGCAATGCTCCCCATCCATTTGGGGAGAAACTCCCCAAATACAGGTGTGCCAAGCTTGTAGAGTCATACCTAAGACTCTAGATTGTAATCGCTGCCAAATTGCTTCAACAAAGTACTGAGTATAGGGTCTGAATACTTATGTAAATGTGATATTTCAGTTTTTTTTTCTCGAATACATGAGCAAAAATTTCTAATAACCTGTTTTTGCTTTGTCATCGTGGGGATTTGTGTATAGATTGATGAGGGGAAAAACCCATTTAATCCATTTTAGAGTAAGGCTGTAATGTAACAAAATGTGGAAAAAGTCAATGGGTCTGAATAAATTACGAATGCTCTGTATATACAGTACATGTACAATCTACAACTCTGGGCTACAATGGAGGGCAAGTGGATAAGTACAACGTCAGATGTGTGTGTGTGTGTGTGTATTGGCCCCCCTCCGTAGGTCTATTTCTTCCTCCCTGAGTATATCAATTTCTCCTTCTACGCTCTGAGGTCTTTGACTAATCTCATAAAAGCTTGCTTGTCATATAAAACACATTGAATGATACAGTTCCCGTTTACACTGCCTTTATTAGCTGTGGACGCAAGGCCAGTTAAGATACAGCCAAGGTTACAGGGAAAACACGCACAGCAACTTTATTTGACTTTGAGCTGTCTCTGCCGGATATGTGTTTGAACAGTGGATTGATCTCTGTGTGTCTCTGTGTTTTCCTTCGCTCTTAGTTTCAAGGATATTTCAGCATCCATATTTACACAAATCACTCTCTGCTTTTTAGAACTTTCCCTCTCTTGAAAGCTCTATAGATCAAGCCATTTCTTCCTGTGAAAGTTTCTGTCGTTTGATCTCTTCCTCTCTATTCTCTTCTCTCTCTCTTTCTCCCTCTCTCCTCCTGGCAGCCTTCCTAAAGACAGTCTTTCAGAGTGCTTCTCTCGCTCTCGTAGCGTTGAGCGCGATTTTCCCCAGTGTGTCGATCACACAGACAAGGGCACCTGAGTCAGCCATTAAAGCTACTGTCAAAGATGCTGTTGTAGATAGCCGTGGCCCTGCAGCTACTGTGGCCAGCTCGCCTTCTCCCTCTCCATCTCTCTGCCTTTCTCTCGCGTGTGCTCTTTGTCTTAAACTCTTTTATTCTCACACCCTTGGTGTCCCTCATTCTCTTTTGTTCTGTCTCTCTCTCTCTCGCCCTACCTCTCCCTCCCTTCTTCATCTGAATGCGTGTTAGTTAGTATGCAGTGTAGGACCCCCGTTGTGTATTCTGCCTCACATCCTGCCTGTCAGCAAAACCTCCATTCGCTTCCAGCCCTCCACTCAGACTACACAGATCTGAAGATAGGGCCCACGAAGACAGAGAGAGAGGGAGAGAGAGATGGTAGAGGGGGTGAAATAAAAGAGTAGACTAAGCGTGAGAGAGAGAGAGAGAGTTAGGGAAAGAGGAAAAGACAAAAATGAGTGGAGAGGCGGCCGAGAGAGAGAAGGATTACAGAGAGAGAGCGAGAGAGAGAGAGAGAGAGCGATGGGGAGGATAATATATGGATGGAGTTCCATGAAGGTGGAACCTCGCAAGCCGAATAACAAATGGGTCTCGAGTGACAGAGTATTATATTAAAAAGTAAATTGATATGCAAATGTGGAGCGTGTGGCTTTTGGAGGACAGGAATAGCCTGTTGTCCTCAGTGGACTGGAACAGAGGAAGGAGAGGAGGAGTGTGTGTACGTGTGTACATGTGTATGTGAATTATGTGTGTGTGTGTGTGTACATGTATATGTGTGTGCACCTGCAATGTATGTGTGTGTGTGTGTGTGTGTGTGTGTGTGAGAGAGCGAGAGCGAGAGAGAGAATGGTGTGTGAGAGAGAAAGTGAAGGGTGTGTGTGTGTGTGTGTGAGAGAGAGGGAGAGATTGGGAGGGAGAGAGAGAGAGAGATAACGGAGTATGTGGTTGTTAAATTGGATGGGAACGTACTGGAGCAATGGAGCCTCACTACCTATGGATGACAGATGGAACCAAGATACACAGATATGCAGTGTTTGTACTTATAAATATAAAGTGGTACTGTAGAACAGATGCATAAAGCCGGCCCATTTGAACAGACATTCAGCCAACCTAAGCTTCTGTCTAGCTCTTGGGTGGGTTTGTGTTGATCTCCAGACTATTCAGGTATTTTGAGTTTTTACACTACCTTCTGTTTACTCCGTTATAGTGAACATACCTTTATGTTTTGTTGCTGGGGGGGCACAAAATTCCTCTGGGACCCAACCAATGCTGTGTGTGTGTGTGTGTGTGTGTGTGTGTGTGTGTGTGTGTGTGTGTGTGTGTGTGTGTGTGTGTGTGTGTGTGTGTGTGTGTGTGTGTGTGTGTGTGTGTGTGTGTGTGTGTGTGTGTGTGTGTGTGTGTGTGATTTTAGAGATGTCTGTCAGCGGTAATGAATCATGACACTTCTAACTTGAGAGGCTAAATGAGGCACACTGTAATTACTATGGAAATGCGTGTGCCCCTCTTAGAGAACCCCATTTACACACACACACACACACACACACACACACACACACACACACACACACACACACACACACACACACACACACACACACACACACACACACACACACACACACACACACACACACACACACACACAGTGAAATGTAATCATTGCGCTTGGGTTGTTTGTGCCTTGCCTCAGGTGCACTGCAGTGTAGGTGGGTGTGTAGGGCGTGTGTGTGTATGTGTGTGTAGGTGTGTGTGTGTGTGTGTGTGTAAGGTGGTAAGGAATAGAGGGCTGTACCCTCATGGGAATTTTCCATTGCAGTTGGGGCAGAGGTGTGACCTAGTCTCCCCATTCCCCATATGCTCCAGACACTTGCCCCAAGCGGCTGGGGGGTGTGTGTGTGTGGTGTCTCCGTGGCGGTGTGTGTTGGGGGGTAATGATCACAGTACCCCCTCTGGCTTGTACCCAGCTGATAAACAGGTGGGACCCACCAACCCCCCCCCCCCCCCCCCCCCACACACACACACACACACACCCTCCCATACTCCCCTAACGCTTCCTAATTTTACCCCCCAGCCCCCCAACCTCGACCTAAGGGACCCCCCAGCCGAACACATGGCAGAGGGGTGTGTGTGTGTATTTTTCCCCGTAACCCTCTCTCCCCCAGGCCTCCCCTTCATCCCTCACTCCAGTCCCAGACAGAGACAGTATTCCCTAGAGGGTCCATTGTAGGCTGAGTTATTCCATCCGTTCAGCTGTGTAAAAACCAACATAGAGATTAGGCACCAAATGACTGTCATATTTACTGAGGCTAACAAGGCCCTCACTATCCCCTTCACCTCTCCTTCCTCTCCCCCTTTTGCCCTGTATCTCACTTGTCCATCATTCCTCTTTGCTGGCCAGAGATCTTCAGTTTTCTTTCTACTCCCTCCATCTCTTTACATCTAGTCGGTGACTAGATGTAAAAGTGGTTGATCACAGTTCTTGGAACTGATCCCAAACCAATTACAATCAGAATGGCTTTAAGATGTACTGGGCCCCTGATTAGGATTGAAGAGATGGACAGTTTTTTTCTCCCTCCAGAATGTCTTCCGTTCATAAGTCTTTGTAATGAGAAGCAATAGGAGAGGGGGAATGGAGAGAGGAGAAGAAGAGAAGGGGAAAGTTAGTTTGAAGGAAGAGAGGAGAGGAAATGAAAACATCGGAGAGGAGAGGAAAGGAGAAGGGAGGAGAGGAGACAGGAAATAAACCATTTATATGGCGTTTTAGTACCTGACGATGTGAAAATGGATTTCACTCTTTTATGTTTTGGGCTAAAACCTTCAAGCTGTATTTAAGCGAGCGTTAAATGTAATGGTGTTTTGTGTTAATTGGCTTGTTAAATGTGCTGTTTTCCTACTGAAGTTTTACAGAGCGGAGCGGAGGAAAGCTAACGTTAACCACTCCAACTGCTCCTTAACCTCTCGCAAACAGTGGTGCTTTTTAACCAGAGCTAGTTTAACACATCCTCACAGCTGGGCGGATCAATCGATTGGTGGTTGTTATTGATCCAGTGTGTGTGTGTGTGTGTGTGCGTGTGTGTGTGTGTGTGTGTGTGTGTGTGTGGTAGCCCATGGAGGTGTTGACAGAGGTAGTTAATGAGCAGAAAGGTTGACAGAAAAGTTGAAAGGGTGTATTGCACGGTAATGAATGGACCTATATGCACCTCTACTGAAAGGGGATGATTGAACACTGGAGGGTGCACACACACACACACAGACACACACTTACGAACACCCTCAGGCTACTACGCACACCAGAGAAAGGGACAGAGAGGGAAGCAGAGGAAGGGGGAGTGAGAGAGAAGGGGGGAGGAGAAAGAGAGTGAAGGACTACTGCTTTCACACCCCCAGGCTCCTGCATACAGAGACCAGAGAGAGAGTGGGAGGTGGGGACGTGGGGGGGGGGGGGTGGGGGAGGCTGTTTCTAGACTTTCAATATGCCCTCGGCTGTTCAATATATATCATGGGAGTTTCACAAACTGGAAATAAAAGTAAGCTCTCACACACACACACACACATGCGAGCAAACACACACACACACGCACTAACCTTGATGTCATTAACCTGTTGGTGTGGTTTGTTCCTCAGACACTGTGGATACATCAAAGCCAAACAGGACCCTGATGAAGAGAAGATGCATTTTCAACATGGACGAGGTACACACACACACACACACACACACACACACACACACACACACACACACACACACACACACACACACACACACACACACACACACACACACACACACACACACACACACACACACACACACACACACACACACACACACGACTATTCAGTAGATGTAGATGTTCATGTCCTTTGAAACCATTCGTAATGGGGTTGTTTATGATCTTGCGACTTGTTATGAAGAAGCGTTTTTGTGTTTTGTGAATGGCCCGGCGTGTTTACTGCGCCAAGCATCACACATGCACACAAAGGACACTCTTTTCGAAATGTCCCAGGTTATTTTCACATGTACATAAACAGAAAGTGATTCAGGCGATTGCAATTCATGATAGGCTCCTCTTTCACTGTCCGTGGGAAAAACAGGAGAAATATGCTTAACCTCTTTTCAGCTTTTCAGCTTAAACAATGAGACCATACAGAAGCAGGTGAGATTCTTATTGGGAATCACTCCCCGTCACGTCCGTAGGTCAGGTTGCTTCTCGGAAAGTGAATGTCTTGTATAAGTGAGCAGAATTGACATTCATTCTCTAGTGTTGCTGTAGGACGTATAACAAAACACGCGGGAGACGTGTTCCATCTGAGAGAGCAATGTTGTATATGTGATATTCAACTCTCAAGGATTCAGGAGCCATTTACATAACTTTAATTACGTTGGAGTCGAGCTCATTTCTATGGCGCACTGTCGTTCACTGCCTGCTTTCTGCAAGGAAGGTTATTGACGTCTCTCTGTTTCTCTCTTCCTCCCTTCTTCTTCGCCTCTCTCCTCCCTCCCCCTCTCTCCTCTCTCCCCCTCTCCCCCCTCTCCCCCCTCTCTCCTCTTTCCCTCCTCTCTACTCCCTCCCCCCTCTCTCGCTCTCTCTGTTTCTCTCCCCCATCTTTCCCCTCTCTCCTCTCCTCTCCTCCATCCCCCCTCTCTCGCTCTCTCTCTCTGTTTATCTCCCCCATCTTTCCCCTCCCCCCCCTCTCTCCTCTCTCCTCCTCTCTCCTCCCTCCCCCCTCTCTCGATCTCTCTCCAGTCAAACTTCCTGGCAGTAAGACCTATATTCATCCACACACTTATGAGGATCCTAACCAGGCAGTCAGAGACTTTGCCAAAGAGATTGATGCTTCCAGCATCCGCATAGAGAGAGTCATCGGAGCGGGTGAGTGATCCCTGGTTGCTGTTCAAAATACAAAAACATGACTATGCAAATGTAATAAAAGTGGCCCTTACATTGATGCCTGTGGAACCCCAGTGGTGCAGTCAAGAGAAATCTGATTGTTAATCAATTGTGCAGACACTTTGTATACAGTGTGTGTGTTGTAGGTGAGTGTGGGGAGGTGTGTAGTTATTTATATTGTGTGTGTGTGTTGTAGGTGAGTTTGGGGAGGTGTGTAGTTATTTATACTGTGTGTGTGTCTGTGTGTGTTGTAGGTGAGTTTGGGGAGGTGTGTAGTTATTTATACTGTGTGTGTGTGTTGTAGGTGAGTTTGGGGAGGTGTGTAGTTATTTATACTGTGTGTGTGTGTTGTAGGTGAGTTTGGGGAGGTGTGTAGTTATTTATACTGTGTGTGTGTGTGTTGTAGGTGAGTTTGGGGAGATGTGTAGTTATTTATACTGTGTGTGTTGTAGGTAAGTGTGGGGAGATGTGTAGTTATTTATACTGTGTGTGTGTGTTGTAGGTAAGTTTGGGGAGGTGTGTAGTTATTTATACTGTGTGTGTGTCTGTGTGTGTTGTAGGTGAGTTTAGGGAGGTGTGTAGTTATTTATACTGTGTGTGTTGTAGGTAAGTTTGGGGAGATGTGTAGTTATTTATACTGTGTGTGTGTGTTGTAGGTGAGTTTGGGGAGGTGTGTAGTTATTTATACTGTGTGTGTGTGTTGTAGGTGAGTTTGGGGAGGTGTGTAGTTATTTATACTGTGTGTGTGTGTGTTGTAGGTGAGTTTGGGGAGATGTGTAGTTATTTATACTGTGTGTGTGTGTGTTGTAGGTAAGTTTGGGGAGGTGTGTAGTTATTTATACTGTGTGTGTGTCTGTGTGTGTTGTAGGTGAGTTTAGGGAGGTGTGTAGTTATTTATACTGTGTGTGTTGTAGGTAAGTTTGGGGAGATGTGTAGTTATTTATACTGTGTGTGTGTGTGTTGTAGGTAAGTTTGGGGAGGTGTGTAGTTATTTATACTGTGTGTGTGTCTGTGTGTGTTGTAGGTGAGTTTGGGGAGGTGTGTAGTTATTTATACTGTGTGTGTTGTAGGTAAGTTTGGGGAGATGTGTAGTTATTTATACTGTGTGTGTGTGTTGTAGGTGAGTTTAGGGAGGTGTGTAGTTATTTATACTGTGTGTGTTGTAGGTAAGTTTGGGGAGATGTGTAGTTATTTATACTGTGTGTGTGTGTTGTAGGTGAGTTTAGGGAGGTGTGTAGTTATTTATACTGTGTGTGTTGTAGGTAAGTTTGGGGAGATGTGTAGTTATTTATATTGTGTGTGTGTGTTGTAGGTAAGTTTGGGGAGGTGTGTAGTTATTTATACTGTGTGTGTTGTAGGTGAGTTTGGGGAGGTGTGTAGTTATTTATACTGTGTGTGTGTGTTGTAGGTAAGTTTGGGGAGGTGTGTAGTTATTTATACTGTGTGTGTGTGTTGTAGGTGAGTTTGGGGAGGTGTGTAGTTATTTATACTGTGTGTGTTGTAGGTAAGTTTGGGGAGGTGTGTAGTTATTTATACTGTGTATGTGTGTGTTGTAGGTAAGTTTGGGGAGGTGTGTAGTTATTTATACTGTGTGTGTGTGTTGTAGGTGAGTTTGGGGAGGTGTGTAGTTATTTATACTGTGTGTGTGTGTTGTAGGTGAGTTTGGGGAGGTGTGTAGTTATTTATACTGTGTGTGTGTGTGTTGTAGGTGAGTTTGGGGAGGTGTGTAGTTATTTATACTGTGTGTGTGTGTGTTGTAGGTGAGTTTGGGGAGGTGTGTAGTTATTTATACTGTGTGTGTGTGTGTTGTAGGTAAGTTTGGGGAGGTGTGTAGTTATTTATACTGTGTGTGTGTGTGTGTGTGTGTGTGTGTGTCTGTGTGTGTTGTAGGTGAGTTTGGGGAGGTGTGTAGTTATTTATACTGTGTGTGTGTGTGTTGTAGGTAAGTTTGGGGAGGTGTGTAGTTATTTATACTGTGTGTGTGTCTGTGTGTGTTGTAGGTGAGTTTGGGGAGGTGTGTAGTTATTTATACTGTGTGTGTTGTAGGTAAGTTTGGGGAGGTGTGTAGTTATTTATACTGTGTGTGTGTGTCTGTGTGTGTTGTAGGTGAGTGTGGGGAGGTGTGTAGTTATTTATACTGTGTGTGTGTGTCTGTGTGTGTTGTAGGTGAGTGTGGGGAGGTGTGTAGTTATTTATACTGTGTGTGTGTGTCTGTGTGTGTTGTAGGTGAGTGTGGGGAGGTGTGTAGTTATTTATACTGTGTGTGTGTGTGTGTGTGTGTGTGTGTGTCTGTGTGTGTTGTAGGTGAGTGTGGGGACGTGTGTAGTTATTTATACTGTGTGTGTGTGTGTTGTAGGTAAGTTTGGGGAGGTGTGTAGTTATTTATACTGTGTGTGTGTCTGTGTGTGTTGTAGGTGAGTTTGGGGAGGTGTGTAGTTATTTATACTGTGTGTGTTGTAGGTAAGTTTGGGGAGGTGTGTAGTTATTTATACTGTGTGTGTGTCTGTGTGTGTTGTAGGTGAGTTTGGGGAGGTGTGTAGTTATTTATACTGTGTGTGTTGTAGGTGAGTTTGGGGAGGTGTGTAGTTATTTATACTGTGTGTGTGTGTTGTAGGTGAGTTTGGGGAGGTGTGTAGTTATTTATACTGTGTGTGTGTGTGTTGTAGGTAAGTTTGGGGAGGTGTGTAGTTATTTATACTGTGTGTGTGTGTTGTAGGTGAGTTTGGGGAGGTGTGTAGTTATTTATACTGTGTGTGTGTGTTGTAGGTGAGTTTGGGGAGGTGTGTAGTTATTTATACTGTGTGTGTGTGTGTTGTAGGTAAGTTTGGGGAGGTGTGTAGTTATTTATACTGTGTGTGTGTCTGTGTGTGTTGTAGGTGAGTTTGGGGAGGTGTGTAGTTATTTATACTGTGTGTGTGTGTCTGTGTGTGTTGTAGGTGAGTGTGGGGAGGTGTGTAGTTATTTATACTGTGTGTGTGTGTCTGTGTGTGTTGTAGGTGAGTGTGGGGAGGTGTGTAGTTATTTATACTGTGTGTGTGTGTGTGTGTCTGTGTGTGTTGTAGGTGAGTGTGGGGACGTGTGTAGTTATTTATACTGTGTGTGTGTGTGTGTGTGTGTGTGTGTGTGTGTGTGTGTGTGTGTGTGTGTGTGTGTGTGTCTGTGTGTGTTGTAGGTGAGTGTGGGGAGGTGCGTAGTTATTTATACTGTGTGTGTTGTAGGTAAGTTTGGGGAAGTGTGTAGTTATTTATACTGTGTGTGTTGTAGGTGAGTTTGGGGAAGTGTGTAGTTATTTATACTGTCTGTGTGTGTTGTAGGTGAGTTTGGGGAGATGTGTAGTTATTTATACTGTGTGTGTGTGTCTGTGTGTGTTGTAGGTGAGTTTGGGGAGGTGTGTAGTGGCCGTCTGCGTCTCCAGGGAAAGAGGGAGATCTACGTGGCCATAAAGAGTCTGAAGGCAGGATACTCTGACAAACAGAGGCGGGACTTCCTCTCTGAGGCCAGCATCATGGGACAGTTCGACCACCCAAACATCATCAGACTGGAGGGCGTGGTCACACGATGTGAGTGATTGACGGCTACTTTAACAAATCCGAGCAGAGATTCTCCATCGCCATATATATTTCACCTATTCCATCCCTTCAGATCTGCAAACCGTGTGGTTAATGTTTGTTTTGGATCATGAATTGTGTGCGAATATGTTTGTGTGTCACGTACCTGTGTGTGAGAGAGACAGCAGAGCGGTTCTGTTCATGAGAATCAGACTCGACCCTGGATCAGATAAAGGCTCCAGTTACCATGGCAGCCCGTGTTTTTGACGTGTCTGTTTGTGAGTGTGTATACGTGTGTAGAAGGGGCACGTGTTTACTTGTGCTTGTTATTACATTAGCGAGAGTGTGTTTGGATGTGACAGGTGATACAGAAATACAGAGACAGGGTTGAACAAGCCTCATAACAGATCCCTATCTCTCTCTCTCTCTCTCTCTCTCTCTCTCTCTCTCTCTCTCCATTAGAGCACATCAGTTTCATTATTACTTTCTTCCATTCGTTTTTGTTTGTTTCTAATTTCTCATCATTTTCTCTCCATCTTCCGAAGACATACAGTACAAACACATTAGGCGGCATATGAAGAACACCAGCTCGCTTGTTGTCAAATCGTGCACTATCATTTCCAAACACTTAGCTCAGCACAGTATTTATTTTACCATGCATCGGTTACGTAAGAGTGTATGTTGTATCTGCACTGACATGCTGAGCCTGTAGTACCTTATAGTACCCTAGAAATATACATGAATGTCACCGGATAGAAATGCCTGTCTGCTATTACAAGCTGATGGTAACTTGGCCTCGCACAATGTTGCTCTAGATTTCTAATGGAGAGAAACAGAAAGAGGGAATCAAAGCTAGAGACAGTCAGACCAGCAGATAGAGAGACAGAAAGATAAACGTTAATCCCCCCCCCCCCATCACCCCGGCGTCATAGTCAGTATTCAAAAACAGCCCCACCACACGCCACTGTTCAGTGGCACCTAGGTCACGCAACAAAAGAACAAATGCATATGCATGACCCACATCATGAATATTAATATTTCACAGAGTTAATTGGATGTGTTTTTTAGCTTCATGAATATTCAGCAACGTGCATATCAATGCTGAAATTCCCTCTGAATTTCTTATTAATTTGTATTTCCTCTTTTCTTTGCACTCTCTCCTCTCTCTCGCTCTCTCTCCCCCTCTCTCGCTCCTCTCTCTCTCTCGCTCTCTCTCGGTCTCATATGGTAATATGAGATGGTAATTTTGACCTTTGCTTGGCTGGGTTGGAGCGGTTTGTAGAACTATTAGCAGAGTAAATCAGATTTGCTTTTCATTTCCACAGGCACATGTTGGTAATTGCTGCTCTTTCCTCTCAGAAGTAACATTTTAATGCATTGTGAAACATAAGCTGAGCACACACACACACACACTCACTCACTAAGCACACACCTGTGCACACACACACACACACACAGAGAAATATACACATACCCACGATGGAAATACCAAAGTTCATTTGACGGATGTAGCATGGAGAATCTTTTTTAATGAATATTATTCATTGCCTTTCGTGGGGGAATAGAGTAAGTGTGTGCCTGGGATGTGTATATATGTATGTGTGTCTTTAGAGACGATTTAGAAAAGCCATCGAAACACAGATATAGTACTACAGCTGAGCAGCAATTTCACAGGTCACAGCCCAGGGTGTGAGTGCGTGGGGGGGTGAGAGGTGAGAGAGGCGGGTCGATATAACTCCTCCAGCCCTTCAGACAGTCCCAGCTGGTCCCTTCACACCTCATACACTCTAATCACCACCGCTGACCGCTCACATGGGGCTCAGCCTGTGTGCCACGTGTTTTTCCGTGCGTGTACCTCCAGGCCGGCGCGTATGACTCTCTCTCTCTCTGTCCATTTCAGTCCATGTGAGTTTTCTATAACAGGCCATATTAGTTCATGCATTTTGCATTCATGGAGTACATACTTGTTCCTTTGTGTGTGGTTATGAGCGAGGGTGTGTGTGCGTGTGTCCCCGTGTGTAGGAAAGTGTGTGTGTTCTCATTATACCCACTTTAAACCCCAAGAGCCTCCCATCCCGCTGTCCTGCTATTCTAATAACACCCTGCCTGTCTCTCTCTGATTGCTGCCATTGTTATGCAAATGGAATGCTGCTCACACAGACGAGGAGGAGAGGAAAGTAGACCTTTATTTCCTCCGTCTCTCCGCGCATCGGGGGGGGAAAGTGCCGCGTGCGCTCTCCCTATCTCTCTCCCTCCGTCCTTTTATCTCTCTCCCATCCCTCCAGTTATCTCTTTATCCTCCCCTTTATGCGCCTCACACAATCGCTCCGGGCAATCAGCTCATCTGGAAAACCATCAATTAGGCGCACCTCGTCATTTCATCTGCCCACTATCCATCTAATGCATTCTCTCTCAGCACTTGGGTGAGGGCTGCTCCCATCTCTCCCCTAATCTGTTATCCTCTATTTAGGGAAAGTAGTTATTAGTTTGGAGGCTCTCCTTTGTGTGAGGGACAATGTGAGTTTAAACACTCTTTTGTGTGGTGAATTTATTGGAGATTTGATGTGTTCCCCTCGCTCTCGTTATGCCCCTCCAGCCATACAAAAAGAGAGATCCACACCCTGTTAAACATATTATGCGTCGTTTAGTTAAAACCCCTTCATCTTCATCTAGAGCCAGCTACCATCTCCTGTTTAACATTCCCTATGTTTCTGAAGCTGGAACACACACAGTAAATAGAGGAGCCCGGTGGCGTATCAGGTTCAGAGAAGCAATAGGAGGCCAGGTCTCTCGTTAAAAGCATGCGTTAATGAAGAGCTGTTAAAACATAAAACTCCTGGATCCATTTTACACTCTGCCTCTCTCACACCTGGCAGAAGATCAATAGTCAATCTGCAAGCCTGCTCACCACCCTACTGCAAATGAACTAGCTCTGGAGCACTGGGCATCACACACAGATACACACATCGACCTACACACTCTTAAAGGGATACTTCGGGATTTTGGCAATGAGGCCCTTTCTCTACTTCCCCAGAGTCGGGTGAACTCGTGGATACCATTTTTATGTCTCCGCGTGCAGTTTGAAGGAAATTGCTAACTAGCATTAGCACAGGTTGCTTGCTAGTGTTAGCATAATTGCTTACTAGCGTTAGCATAATGACTGGAAGTCTATGGTAACTGCTAGCATGCTAGCAGATAGCCGTAGACTTCCAGTCATTACGCTTACGCTTGTTAGCATTGGCTCGCGAAACAACCTCTAACTTCCCTCATACTGGACACAGTGATCCCTTGTCGATGTCAACTGTTAAATCCACTTCAATCAGTGGAGATGAAGGGGAGGAGACAGGTTAAAGAAGGATTTTTAAGCCTTGAGACAATTGAGACATGGATTGTGTATGTTTGCCATTCAGATGATGAATTGGCAAGGCAAACGATTTTAAGTGCCTTTGAACTGGGTATTGTGAAATGCTTACTTACAAGCCCTTAACCAACAGTGCAGGTCAAGACGATTTCGCAAATAAAGCCTCCTTCGCTCATGCTGCCAAACATACCCTCGTAAAACTGACTATCCTACCGATCCTTGACTTCGGCGATGTCATTTACAAAATAGCCTCCAGCACTCTACTCAGCAAAGCCCCATATACTACCCACCACTGCGACCTGTATGTTCTCGTTGGCTGGCCCTCACTACGTATTCGTCGCCAAACCCACTGGCTCCAAGTCATCTATAAGTCTTTGCTAGGTAAAGCCCTGCCTTATCTCAACTCACTGGTCACCATAGCAACACCCACCCGTTGCACGTGCTCCAGCAGGTATATTTCACTGGTCATCCCCAAAGCCAACACTTCCTTTGGCCGCCTTTCCTTCCAGTTTTCTGCTGCCAATGACTGGAACGAATTGCAAAAATCACTGAAGCTGGAGTCTTATATCTCCCTCTCTAACTAAGCATCAGCTGTCAGAGCAGCTTACCGATCACTGTATCTGTACACAGCCAATCTGTAAATAGCACACCCAACTACCTCATCCCCATATTGTTATTTACCTTCTTGCTATTTTGCACCCCAGTATCTCTACTTGCACATCTATCACTTCAGTATTAATGCTAAATTGTAATTATTTCACCTCCATGGCCTATTTATTGCCTTACCTCCCTAATCTTCTACATTTGCACACGCTGTACATAAATTTTTCTATTGTGTTATTGACTGTACGTTTGTTTATGTGTAACTCTGTGTTGTTGTTTGTGTTGCACTGCTTTGCTTTATCTTGGCCAGGTCGCAGTTGTAAATGAGAATTTGTTCTCAACTTGCCTACCTTGTTAAATAAAGGTGAAATAAAAAATATGTATACGTGACCAATACGATTTTAATCTGATTTGAGAGGACACCTCTCTTTCTCAGTCATATCACATATTCACACCAATAGGCCCAACACACAGTTTATTTGCCAGTGCTGCAGTCTCCATGAACGTCTATGTGTCCTAACGAAGCTGAGTGCTATCCTTTAGTCCTGATCATCAGAGCTCTTTGTTGCTGCCGGGTGCTCGTTTACTGACGCACTCGCGTAGGAAAAGGCTCTGTATGGGGGAGGCGGTTACAAAAGCTACAGCTGTATTACCACTCTGAGTTAGAAACTGTACTGGCCCTAGAAGCATATACACTGAGTGTACAAATTATTAAGAATACCTTCCCTCAGAGTAGCCTCAATTTGTCAGGGCATGGACTCTACAAGGTTTGAAAGCCTTCCACAGGGATGCTGGCCCATGTTGACTCCAATACTTCCCACCGCTGTGCCAAGTTGTCTGGATGTCCTTTGGGTGGTGGACCATTCTTGATACAAACAGGAAACTGTCGAGTGTGAAAACCCCAGCAGCGTTGCAGTTCTTGACACAAACCGGTGTGCCTGGCACCTACTACCATACCCTGTTCAAAGGCACTTAATATTTTATCTTGCCCATTCACCCTCTGAATGGCACACATACACAATCCATGTCGGGGTGGCAGCGTAGCCTAGTGGTTAGAGCGTTGGACTAGTAACCGGAAGGTTGCAAGTTCAAATCCCCGAGCTGACAAGGTACAAATCTGTCGTTCTGCCCCTGAACAGGCAGTTAACCCACTGTTCCTAGGCCGTCATTGAAAATAAGAATTTGTTCTTAACTGACTTGCCTAGTTAAATAAAGGTAAAAAAATAAAAAATAAAAAAAAAATAAAAAAAATAATGTCTCAGTTGTCTCAAGGCATAAAAATAATTATTTAACCTGTCTCCCCCCCTTCATCTACACTGATTGAAGTGGATTGAAGGGATCATAGGGATCATAGCTTTCAGCTGGATTCACCTGGTCAGTGTGTGTCATGGAAAGAGCAGGTGTTCTTAATGTTTTGTACAGTCATTATGAAATCAAAGCTACACACAACTCATCTAAAACCAAGTTCGCTCTGTGGGCTTGAAGTCACTCTCTGCACTTGTTCATCTTAACGAATGTCTCTTTATTTCGGCCCGGCTGAAGTGAATGTGTTTCTGTAGGATATTAAGCTTTATTTGTTAACACAGCAGAGAGGCATTGAGCTAATGAACGCGCACGTACACGCACGTGTGGCATGTGACTCCGTCTCCGAGCCGTGGTCAACGGGGTCTATTGTCTGGGAGCAGAGCAACAGAGGGAGGGAGAGATAAACAGATAGATAGATGGACAGAGGGGAGTGTGTGTGTGTGGTTTGGTGCTAACCCCCTGCCATCTTGTCAGGCTAATTCTCCATGGTGGAAGTCCAGATGGAGACTTCAGATAGCACAGGAATTACAGACCAATAGGATAATGGCATGGTCTAAATGAATGAAGGACGGTCTGGACTGCTGAACTGAACAGTGGCGTTTTCTCAAGCGGTCAGAGTAGACAAACACAGTGAAAACACGCCCCCCATTCTCTTTCTAGTTAGGGAAGGTCTTTACTTCGCACGCTTACCCAGAGAAATAGAGCGTCGGTAACCTTCATTCAATGAGATTATATTGTAATTATTTGTTCAAACCATGCGCTCCTTCTATCACAGTATCCTGTCTGTCTGCCTGCCTGTCAGTCCGTCTTTCTGTCACTCTCACACATACACACACACACACACACACACATGTCTGTCTGTCTGTTAGGTCAGAGGGGCCGGCTGTGAGCTGTCAGACCCCCCCCCCTCCCTTTGGTACGGATCAATCCCACAGACCCTTTCATTGGTGCCTTTGATAGAGCAGTCACAGGACACACACACACACACACACACACACACACACACACACACACACACACACACACACACACACACACACACACACACACACACACACACACTTCTCCGCAGGACAGCCTCGAAATCAGATGGCTGTCGCAGTGCTGTCCCCATGCTCACCATGCAATACACACACACAGACACACACACACAGACACAGACACACACACACACACACAAACACACACACACCCTCTGGCCTCATCTCTGGTAGCGGTGTCCTCTCTGACAGCCACATTAGTCTAAGGGATAAAAGTGGAAGGGAATTGGATTTTCCTCTGCTGGGGGTGAGGGTTAGGATAGGCATTTATCAGTGTGTGTGTGTGTGTGTGGCATTTATCTCAGTGAGATAGTGATTTCATTTAGGGTGATGTATCACCGTCTTTACCCAGTATAGAGCTGTACTGTAGGACTCCCCAGTGTTGTTACTGACCTCCCCTGACAACCTTATCCTCCTGCCTCCCTCACCCCCGGCTCCCCCTCATTCCTCACCCATCTCGCTGACCTTCTCCTTTATTTCTCTCTCCGTACTCTTCCTACTCTCCCCTCACCCCTGACAACCATATTCCCCCCATACCTCTCCGCTCTCGTCCTGATCTCACCCTTCACCCTCCTCTTTCCCTGTCACTCATCTCCTCCTCTCTCCTCCCTCTCTCTCTTTCCTCTCTCCTCCCTCTCTCTCTCTCTTTCCTCTCTCCTCCCTCTCTCTCTCTCTTTCCTCTCTCCTCCCTCTCTCTCTCGCTTTCCTCTCTCCTCCCTTCTCTCTCTCTCTCTTTCCTCTCTCCTCCCTTCTCTCTCTCTCTCTTTCCTCTCTCTTTCCTCTCTCCTCCCTTCTCTCTCACTCTCTTTCCTCTCTCCCTGGGGGGAGTCGCGGGTACGGGGTCATGTAAAGCAGTGGGGTGCCTGCGTATGGGGGTACTTTGTTCGTCATTTGTAAGCCCCACCAGGTGCCAGGCGGGGAACTAGACCTGTCAATCAATCACATTGACTACCCCCTGCCTCCACCCCCTTCCCCCCGCCCCTCATCACACATACAGGTGTTCATGTTCCCCCTCCCTTCGTCCGTCCCCCCTGTCCCTTTCCCCCTCGACCCCAAGAGGCTGATCAGAATTCATGAGATCTCAAGACGGCCCCCTGCACACACACCCTGGTGGATTGGCCCATAGTAATTATCTCCTGACGTTTATGCATGGCCCTGATTAGAAGCTGTCACTGTGAATGATGACGACATGCCACGCTGTACCCCAGAGAGGGAGAGGTGGAAGAGAGAGATGGGTTGAGGTGTGTGTGGGAGAAAGAGTGAATAAGGTTGGTCTCCGCTGTGACCACTAACTTCTCCTGGCTCTACCTTCTTGCCATCATCTCTCTGTAGTATGTATCTGTGTTGTGTTCTGTGTATAAATGTCCATGTGTTTTTCTCTCGGTCCTCAGGTAAGCCAGTATATCTGTGTTGTGTTCTGTGTATAAATGTCCATGTGTTTTTCTCTCGGTCCTCAGGTAATCCAGTATATCTGTGTTGTGTTCTGTGTATAAATGTCCATGTGTTTTTCTCTCGGTCCTCAGGTAAGCCAGTATATCTGTGTTGTGTTCTGTGTATAAATGTCCATGTGTTTTTCTCTCGGTCCTCAGGTAAGCCAGTGATGATCATCACAGAGTTCATGGAGAATGGATCCCTGGATACCTTCCTGAAGGTTAGTTTGTGTTAACACACACACACACACACACACACACACACACACACACACACACACACACACACACACACACACACACACACACACACACACACACACACACACACACACACACACACACACACACACACACACACACACAATACTCTCATTGTTCCTGTACTACACTCTCATTGTTCCTCTCTGAAGGTCAGCGTGTGCTGCTCCTACAGTATTAAAACATCTCTGCTGTTCAAAAGAGGGATGGAAGGAAAAAGAAAGTGTTTGTAAAAAAGTACTAGAGTCCCTTCAGTTCTGAAAGAGAACCACTCGACCCCACTGGCCTCATTCGTACTGGATGAATTTACAGTAAAAGCCTATGGGGGGATTTACTCACAAACCTAGAAACCCACACACACGCTACATCAGTAATGTTTAGATTTGTCACGTTCTGACCATAGTTCTTGTGTGTTTTGCTTGTTTTAGTGTTGGTCAGGACGTGAGCTGGGTGGGCATTCTATGTTGTGTCTAGTTTGTCTGTTTCTATGTTTGGCCTAATATGGTTCTCAATCAGAGGCAGGTGTTTTGTGTTGTCTCTGATTGGGAATCATATATAGGTGGCTTGTTTTGTGTTGGGGTTTGTGGGTGGTTGTTTCCTGTCTCTGTGTTTTCTCTGCACCAGCTAGGACTGTATCGGTTTGCCACATTTCGTTATTTTTTTTATTGTTGTAGTGTTCACAGTTCGTATCATTAAATATGTTGAGCACCAACTACGCTGCGTCTTGGTCCGATCCCTGCTACACCTCCTCTTCAGACAAAGAGGAGGAAGGCTGCCATTACAAGATTTGGGTTTGGTATACACAGATGGACAAGTGGATGACCACGGGTGTTATGGCCATCTTTCCGCTCCTGTAGCCGTCCACTAGACCTTAATCCTGTTATAGCTACTTTACGTTACAGCAATATCATCCCACATTAATATCCTGTTCTACAACACGCACTCACGCACAAACACACAGCAGCGCTCGCTCTCTCTCAGAGCAATATCCATCTACATCCCCTGCCGGTGTTTCAGCAGCTGTGGAGTAAGTTAATTAGGTCTTGTTTTGTGAAATGCTGATTGATTGCTCTGTCTTTTCAACCCACAGACTTCCTCTTTTATCAATCTCTCTCTATCCTATAGCAGCACTTCCAGTAAGGGATATGAGGGCGAAGGGGGGGTTGGCGTGAGTGGGGGTTGGAGAGACGAAGGGAGGGAGAGAGGTTGGGGGAGAGAGACAGAAATATGGTGGGAGAGAGACAGAGGGGGAGAGAGAGAGAGAGAGAGAGGGGGAGAGAGGGAGAGAGATGCTTTGTTTTTGTGACCGATGCTTAACTGATCTGGGGTCTAATGAAACACATGTAACCCTTGGTGGAGCTGGATGACCTATAACCCATAAAACTGATCTCAGAAAAATATTGGATTTTTATGAAGCCACTATTTATGAAAGTCATAATGCTGACTACCCAGATCGAACATCGCCGACGCGCGCGTGTGTGTGTGTGTGTGTGTGTGTGTGTGTGTGTGTGTGTGTGTGTGTGTGTGTGTGTGTGTGTGTGTGTGTGGGGGGGGGGGGTGTATATGAACGAGTGGTCTTCTTCCTCTTTGGTGTCAGTTGTCTTCTTCCTCTTTGGTGTCAGTTGTCTTCTTCCTCTTTGGTGTCAGTTTTCTTCCTCTTTGGTGTCAGTTTTCATCATCATTCAGCCAGAGTATTGTGGATGTGAATGTGCTCCACTTAAAGAGTATTGTATCTGTACTGCGGTAATGAGAGTAGTACAGTGGGGATCTGTTCTCAGTGACACAGCCTACTGTATATTAGTGGAACTGTGGAGAAGGATGTTTGAGATTGTGGGAGAAAAGAGTTCGTCAGGCTGGGGGGTGTAATTGACAGAGTAAGCCTACTGTGGTGTGGACGTGATGTGTGTATACTGTATGTGTTCAATTCACGCCAATTCAATCAACTTTATTGTTCCACAAGGGCATGTTGTAGCTGGGTTGACGGTGACGACACAGACAAAACATATAACAGCAAACAACTTGTATACAACAGTGTCTCCCTCTCTCTCTCTCCCTCTCTCCCCCTTTCTCTCTCTCTCTCTCTCGCTTGCCCTCTCTCTCTCTCTCTCTCTCTGTGTTAGAAACACGACGGTCAGTTCACAGTGATCCAGTTGGTGGGCATGCTGCGTGGCATCGCGTCGGGCATGAAGTACCTGTCTGACATGAGCTACGTTCACCGAGACCTGGCTGCCCGCAACATCCTGGTCAACAGCAACCTGGTGTGTAAGGTGTCTGACTTCGGCCTGTCCCGAGTACTGGAGGATGACCCTGAGGCTGCATACACCACACGCGTAAGACAAACACATACCACACATGTAATGTCAATGAGAATGTGTTACTATACCGTACATGTAGGTAAAGGAATGTGCTAGTTAGACTGATACAGGGTGGGGTGGTGCGATTGGAATTTGGTTAGACCCTTACCCCCTTGGCAATTCATGAAGATATAAAAGGACTGGATAGGCATACAGTGCATTCAGAAAGTATTCAGACCCCTTCCCTTTTTCCACATTTTGTTACGTTACAGCCTTATTCTAAAATGTATTTTCCTCATCAATCTACACACAATACCCCATAACTACAAAGCGAAAACAAGTTTTGAGAAATACCTTATTTACATAAGTATTCAAACCCGTTGCTATGAGACTCGAAATTGAGCTCAGGTGCATCCTGTTTCCATTGATCATCCTTGAGATGTTTCTACAACTTGATTGGAATCCACCTGTGGTACATTTAATTGATTGGACATGATTTACACCTATGTATATAAGGTCCCAGGGAAAAAAACCAAGCCATGATGTCGAAGGAATTGTCCATAGAGCTCCGAGACAGGATAGTGTCGAGGCACAGATCTGAGAAAGGGTACCAAAACATTTCTGCAGCATTTAAGGTCCCCAAGAACCCAATGGTCACTCTGACAGAGCTCCAGAGTTTCTCTGTGGAGATGGGAGAACCTTCAAGAAGGACAACCATCTCTGCAGAACTCCACCAATCAGGCCTTTATGGTAGAGTGGCCAGACGGAAGTCACTCCTCAGTAAAAGACACATGACAGCCCACTTGGAGTTTACCAAAAGTTCCTAAAGGAGTCTCAGACCATGAGAGAGAAGATTCTCTGGTCTGATGAAACCAAGATTGAACTCTTTGGCCTGAATGCCAAGCGTCATGTCTGGAGGAAACCTGGCACCATCCCTACGGTGAAGCATGGTGGTGGCAGCATCATGCTATGGGGATGTTCTGCAACGGCAGGGACGGCGAGACTAGTCAGGATCGAGGGAAAGATGAACGGAGCAAAGTAAAAATAGGTCCTTGATGAAAACCTGCTCCAGAGCAGTCAGGACCTTAGACTGGGGTGAAGGTTCACCTTCCAACAAGACAACGACCCTAAGCACACAGCCATGACAACGCAGGAGTGGCTTCGGGACCAGTTTCTGAACGCCCTTGAGTGGCCCAGCCAGAGCCTGGACTTGAACTCGATCGAACATCTCTAAGGAGACCTGAAAATAGCTGTGCAACAACGCTCCCCATCCAACCTGACAGAGCTTGAGAGGATCTGCAGAGAAGAATGGGAGAATCTCCCCAATTACAGGTGTGCCAAGCGTGTAGCATCATAACCAAGAAGACTTGGGGCTGTAATCGCTGCCAAAGGTGCTTCAACAAAGTACTGAGTAAAGGGTCTGAATACTTATGTAAATGTGATATTTCAGTTTTCTTTCTATGAATTTGCCGAAATTTCTACAAAACGGTTTTTGCTTTCTCATTATGAGTTATTGTGTGTAGATTGATGAGGGTAAAATACTATTTTATCAATTTTAGAATAAGGCTGTAACACAACAAAATGTGGAAAAAGTCAAGGGATCTGAATACTTTCTGAATGCACTATATACTCTAAGGTAGATGTAGCTATATATGGCTTTGGGTATAAGCAATGTGGTAATTGTACTGATAGTACTGTACTGAATTTTCCCCAATCCAATATTTTCAGATCTACAGTGGCTGCATTTACACAGGCAGCCCAATTCAGATTTATTTTTTTCAGCACTGATCGGATTTTTCAAAAAAACAATTTCTGGAAAAAAACATCAGAATTGGGCTGCCTGTGTAAACACAGCCTTTGTAGATCTGAAAGGATTGGATTTTTATCAATTATCAATGAAAGCATTGGATTTTTATCAATGTTGTAGCGTACTGTATGTTTGTGAGGTTGAGGGACTGAGAGAAGGTGGAGAGAAAGAGAGAGATTGCGAGAAGGAGAGAGCTTGTCAGTCCATGTCAGTGCCCCTGTCGTCCCAGTATGCGGTAATTGCAGGTTTGTCTGGGAAAATGCATTTCTTCTCTCACCTCTCTCATACCCTTCTTCACCTCAACCCTCATCCCCCCCTCTCCCCCTTACTCCTCACTCACCAGCCGTTCCCCTTTTCAACTCTCTCTACTTTCCATTTTCCCCCCTCACTCCTTCCCTTCCTATTGCCCCTTACTCCCTTCCTCTTTTGTGAGAGAAAGAGAGAGAGGTAGATTGAGAAATCCTGTGTGAAAGAGCCTGTCAATCTCTGTTAGTCTAACAGTGCACCTTGTCCTCCCATTGGGATAATTGCAGGTTTATCAGAGAAAAAGCTTCTGTTTTTCTCACCTCTCTAGCTCACTGTTTACTCCCCTACTCCTCGCCCCATCATGCCCCAGAGATAAAAAGAGGAAGATTATACTAATGCCCAATGCCAGATCGACCCCTTACCCCCTACCTCCTTGGCACATCACACAGATCTAGAAGGACTGGATAGGCATATATATCAAGCTACAGTGCCTTCAGAAAGTATTCACACCCCTTGATTTATTCCACATTTTGTTGTGTTACAGCCTGAATTCAAAATGGATTAAATCTATATAATTATCTCACTCATCTACACACAATAGCCCGTAATAACAAAGTAAAAACACGTTTTTATAAATGTTAGCAAATGTATTGAACATGAAATACAGAAATATCAAATTTACATAAATATTCACACCCCTGAATAAAAACCTTGTTGAAGCACCTTTGGCAGCGTCATTCTGTGTAAGTCTCGTAAAAGCTTTCTACACCTGAATTGGGCATAATTTGCCCATTTATTATTAAAAAAAATGTTCAAGCTTTGTCAAATTGGTTGTTGATCATTTGTGCCATACATTTTCAAGTAGATTTAAGTCTAAACTGTAACTCGGACACATTCACTTTCACTGTCTTTCACTGTCTTCTTGGCTGTTGATCATTGCTAGACAACCATTTTCAGGTCTTGCCATAAGACTTTCATGGAGATTTAATAAGTCCCAAAAAATTCTTGACCACATTCACTGTCTTCTTGGTAAGCAACTCCAGTGTAGATTTGGCCTTGTGTTTTAGGTTATTGTTGTGCTGAAAGGTGAATTGATCTCCCAGTGTCTGGTCGAAAGCAGATTGAACCAAGTTTTCCTCTAGGATTTTGCCTGAGCTTAACTCCATTCTGTTTACTTTTTATCCTAAAAAAACTCCCCAGTCCTTAATGATTACAAGCATACCCATAACATGATGCAGCAACCACTATGCTTGAAAATATGGAGAGTGGTAATCGGTAATGTGTTGTATTGGAGTTTCCCCAAACATAACAGTTTTCAGTACAAACAGTTTATTGCTTTGCCTCATTTTTTGCAGTATAACTTTAGTGCCTTGTTGCAAACAGGATGCATGATTTCAAATATTTGTATTCTGTGCTGGCTTCCTTCTTTTGTGGAGTAACTATAATGTAGTTGATCCATCCTCTGTTTTAATATCACAGCAATTAAACTCTGTAACTGTTTTAAAGTCACCATTCGCCTCATGGTGATATCCCTGAGTTGTTTCCTTCCTCTCGTGCAACTGGGAAGGACGCCTGTATGTTTGTAGTGACTGGGTATATTGCTACAACATCCAGTGTAATTAATAACTTCACCATGCTCATAGGGATATTCAATGTCTGCGTACATTTTTTTTATAGGTACCGTTCTTTGCGAGGCATTGAAAAACGTCCCTGGTCTTTGTGGTTGAAACTGTACTTGAAATTCGCTACTCGATTGAGAGACCTTACAGATACTTGTATGTGTGGGGGTACAGAGATGGGGTAGTCATTCAAAAACCATGTTAACCACTATTATTGAATATGGAAGGAGTTCATACAATTTATCATGCGATTTGTTAAGCACAGTTTTACTCCTGAACTTAAGTAAGGCTTGGCATAACAAAGGGGTTGAATACTTATTGACAATTCAGCTTGACCTTTTTTATTAATTTCTAAAATGTTCTACAAACAAAATTCCACTTTGACATTATGCGGTATTATGTGTAGATCAGTCACACAAAAACTAAATTGAATCAGTTGTAAAAATCAGGATGTAACACAAGAAAATGTGGAAAAAGTGAAGGACTGTGAATACTTTCTGAAGGACCTGTAGGTGTAATATGGTTATATTTTCTGGTGCCTGTTATAAGCTGAGCTGTAGCATTTAACTGTAGACAATGGAGGGATTTCTGACTGAGACGTGTATAGTACAAAGAGTAACAATAATGGCAATGGTCAAACACAGGTAGGCAGTCAAAAAACAAACAATACCTCACAACCATACAAACAGAAAGAACTGAACAGGGAGCTGATGAGAGCAGGTGAGAAACGAACACAGGTGAAATCAATTAACAAAAATGAAAGACGGGGCTACGTTCCAGAATACAAAAGAAACAGGGCTACGTTCAAGAACAAAGAAAAAGAACAAGGTTGACTAAGAAAAACAGCAGAACCTTACAGTACCCGCCAGGGAGGCTCCTGATGACCCAACGGCACCAGAGGGTGGAGGGGGCGGGGGAGCAGAGGTGGACGCCTACCTTGGGGGCGAGGCCCGACAGGCTGGTTCGCGAGGTGGTGGACTGACCCGACGTTCTGCGTCAAGGCTGATGTCCAGTGGGTCTGTTCGGGGGGGGTTCGACCCCGAGGTCGGGGAGTGGGACGATCTGGACGGTTATGGTGAAAAGCCTAAATCATCTCTGGCTTGAGGAGGTCTTGGTCGGGGACCCAGGACCCGTCTTCATGCCCATAACCTTCCCTGTCCACTAGGTAGGGGATGCGACCTTTCAAGGGTTTGGAAACTTTGGATGGCCCGTATGGCGCACTGCGTGTAGAGACTGGAGGATAAAGAGGACTGTATTTGACTGGTTTTAAAAGAGACATGGAAGGACGAGGCGATTTTATACTGACAGGGTAACTGGAGGCAGTACGTGACGGTTGATGCGATGGGTTATCTTGAAGGGACCAATGAAGCGAGGACAGAACTTTTTGCAGGGGAGGCGGAGCCGGATGTCTCTGGTAGAGAGCCATATGCTATCCGGGGCGAAAGAGTGGCGTAGGTAGGCGGTGTCTGTCGGCAAAGAGTTTCTGGGTATTAGAGGCTTCCTGCAGATGCCGGTGAGCGGTCTCCCATACCCGCTCACAACGCCGAAACCAGTCATCCACAGCTGGGACAGTACCAGGCTCCGCCTCCCAAGGAAACATGGGGGGTTGGTAACCAAGGACACACTGAAACGGAGTAAGGTGGAGGGATGAGTGCATGAGTGAGTTCTGAGTGTATTCGGCCCAGGCCATATACCGACTCCAGTCGTGTGGAGAGGCAGAACATTGTTGGCGGTGGTACTTCCCTATTTCTTGGTTCAGGTGTTCCGTCTGCCCGTTTGGTCTGGGGGTGGTACCCGGAGGAGAGGCTGAGGGTTACCCCCAGTTGATCATAGAAGGCTCGCCACACCCGGGAGACAAACTGGGGCCTGCGGTCAGAGACGATGTCCTCCGGAATCCCATACAGACAGAACACCTGCTGGAACATACACCCCGCCAATTCCATGGCGTTAGGTAGATGAGGAAGAGGAACCAGACAACACGTTTTTGAAAAACGGTCTACTATGATAAGGATGGTGGTGTTACCAGGAAGGTCTGTGATGAAGTCAACAGCTATGTGGGACCAGGGTCTGTGAGCGATTGGCAAAGGTTGAAGCTTCCCGGGGGGGGGGGGGGGGGGGGGTGCAGACTGGACAGGAGAGTACGTAATCCCTTACGTCGGATGCCAGTGAGGACCACCAGAACTTCCGGGCTAGATGTTCGGTGGTTCATGTAATGCCGGATGTTCTGTCCCCAAGAACGTGTGACAGCATTGCATCCGTTGGGGTCTAACAGCTGCTGGTACGTAACTCTTCCCAGCTGGTGTCTCAAGAGGAGCCGGGTCTGAGGTTAGGGCTTCTTGTATGGCAACGCGTACCTCCCACTGTACCGGTCCCATAATGCAAGAGGAAGGAAGAATGGGTGTAGGGTCTAAGTTACTGGTCGGAAGGTCAAACTGGTGGGAGAGAGCATCAGTTTTTACATTTTTCCTTCCAGGGATGTATGTAACATGAAAATGGAAGCCTGTGAAGAGAGCCCAGCAGGCTTGTCTGGAGTTTAACCTCTTGGCCCCTCTGATATATTTCAGATTACGATGATCTGTTAGGACGAGGATGGGATGTGCGCCCTCCAACCAGGGGCGCCACTCAAGGGCCAGCTTGATGGAGAGGAGTTCTCTGTTCCCCACATCATAATTCCTCTCAGCAGGGGATAACGTCCCGGAGAAGAAGGCACAGGGATGGGATTTGGGAGGTGTTCCCACACGCTGAGAGAGTATGGCTCCTACTTCGGAGGCATCCACCTCCATGGCGAAAGGAAGGGTCGGATCAGGTTGGCAAAGGACAGGAGCTGAGGTGAAGAGGCATTTCAAGTTGTTGAACGCAGTCGGGATGGTATCAGTCCATGGAAGGGTTTGGGTCTTTTGGCTGGTAAGGGCAGTGAGGGGAGTGGCCGTGAACTGAAGTTCCGAATGAATCGGCAATAGAAGTTGGAGAACCCAATGAAACGTTGGAGTTCCTTAACGGTGGTGGGTTTGGGCCAGTTACGGTGGCGACTTTGTTCTCATCCATGCTGACCCCTCCAGGTGTCAGTACGAAGCTTACAGAGGTTATATGGAAGGCACTCTTTTCAGTCTTCACTAAAAGGTTATGGTCAAGGAGCCATTGAAGAACCTTTTGCACGTGCTGTATGTGTTCCTTCGGGGAGTAGGAGTAAATCAGGATGTCATCAATGTAGACGATGAGAAAGCGGTTGATCATATCCTGGAAAACCTCATTCATAAAGGATTGGAAGACGGCGGAGGCGTTCGTAAAGCATGACCAGGTATTCGTAGTGCCCTCGAGCGGTGATAAAGGCCGTCTTCCATGCGCTGCCTTCGTATACGGACAAGGTTATATGCACTTCACAGGTCTACTTTAGTATAGATGTTGTTGCGGCCCACTTGTTCAAGGGTCGCTGGGATCAGAGGAAGAGGGAAACGGTTATTGACCGTGACGTCATTCAGGGAACGATAATCAATACATGGACGGAGACAACCCTCCGTTTTTCCGACGCAGCCAGGGAAGAAGAACGACAAATGAAACCGTTTGAGTGACTTGTTGCCACGAGATGGCAGGGTCGTGATGACAAAGCTAGGGGGGTCGAGGATGAGTCGCTGTTTGGGGATGAGAGTCCCCTGAGATGAATGGTTTCGGTGTGGAAGACTCCAATCTGGAGGGTGACTCTCGGTGTCAGTTGCGTAATGAAGCCCGTGCCCAATGGCTGCCCGTCCAGGGTGTTAATCCTTAAGGGAGGGGTGACAGGTGTTAGATCAATGTCAAGCTCTTGTACTAGATGGTGATCGATAAAATTACCTGCTGCTCCCGAATCTTTCTAGCCTTCTACGTACTTGGTAACCCCCCACACTATAGGCAGAGCCCTTTTTGGATCCGCTTTTAACGTTCGATACACGGGGGAGGAGCATGGCCCAACTGCATGGGTTCTGGAAGACTCGGACCGGATGACATAAAGAGAATGTTTCGGGTTCCTGGGTGGCAGAGTTCTTCAGCGGTCGGTGATGAGGTGGTCGATGGAGATGGACATATAAATGCATTGACTTAAATCCAGAAGGTAACCTCTACAGGCCAGCTCCGCCTGAAGTTCCCTGTTGAGCCCTTTTCAGAGACGGTAAGTAAAGCAGCCTCATTCCTTCCACTCCCTGCAGCCATGGTGCGGAACTCGAGGGCATACTCGGCAGCTGAATTGCGTCCTTGTTGAAGTTCTATGAGGAGGTCTCCTATAGGACGACTGGAGGGAGAGTGATCGAATACCTCTTTGAAGAGGGTGTGGAAATGGGTCTCGGATCCGAGTTCTGTGCTGTTGGCAGTCCATATGGCGGTAACCCAATCCAGGGCTCTGCCTGTGAGTAGATACACAACAAAATCCACCCTGCTGTTGTCGGTGGCGAAGTTAATGGGGTTGTGCTCAATGTATTTGCTGCATTGCATCAGAAATCCCTGACAATTCCCAGGCAAAGCGTCATATTTTCCAGGCATGGATATGTATGAAGGAGGGCTATGGGTTACGATACCTGGCATTGGAGGAGCAGGGATAGGCTGGCGGAGAAGATGGCAAATTTCCTCCATAAGCTCCTAATTCCGTTTTTAGGTGAGGTATTCTGTAGTGAATCCTCAGGGAGATAAACAATGGTCAAACACAGGTAGGCAGTCAAAAACAAACAATACCTCACAACCATACAAACAGAAAGAACTGAACTAAATAGGGAGCTGATGAAACCAGGTGAGAAACCAACACAGGTGAAATCAATGAACAGAAATGAAAGACGGGGCTACGTTCCAGAACACAAAGAAACAGGGCTACGTTCAAGAACAAAGAAAAAGAACACAAGGTTGACTAAGAAAAGAAAAGCAGAACCTTACAAGACTAGCTATATTTCTTAGATGATAATAGCAGGACTGGACAACCTTCTTTCCATGCAGCTAGAGGTTTAGGTCAGGGTCAATAAAGACGCCAAGGTTTCTGGCCGTAGGCTTTACATTGGTGGACAAATATCCAAGGTTATTTACAATATGGGTTCTAGCAAGGTGGGTGCCAAATAAAACCACCTCTGATTTCTTATCATTGAGCTGGAGAAATTTGTCAGACATCCAACATTTGATGTCAGCAAGACACTTGTGAAAGGTAGCTACGCTTGCTTGGTCACTCGGTCAGATTGGTAAAAAAGCTGCGTGTCATCCGCATAGCAGTGAAACTGAATGTTATGATTGTGGATGACGTCGCCAAAGGGAAGCATGTAGAGGGAAAAAAGGATGGGGCCCAGAATTGACCCCTGAGGAACACCATAGTGAATTGATGTTGGGGATGTTGCTGAACCACCCCATGCATATTCATTGAGAAACGTATGCTACATAGATATGACCTGAACCAGTCGAGGGCCACGCCGGAGATTCCCACTCACCTTTCCAGCCCGTCAGCAAGGATGTTCTGATCAATAGTATCAAATGCTGCACTGAGTTCTAAAATAACTCAAATGGAGCATTCACCGGCATCGGCAGCCAACAGAAGGTCATTACTGACTTTAAATAAAGCAGTTTTCATGCTGTAAAATGAGTGGAAGTCCGACTGGAATTTTTCAAATAAGGTGTTTATACTCAAATAAGCCACAAATTGCTTGAAAAAAACCTAGTCTACAATCTTGGATAAAAAAGGGATGTTTAGAGATCTATAATGTGTCAGTCGCTCGCTAGTAGATACTGTACATCTACACACACTGTCAGCAGTGTCAGGAGACTCACACACATACATCTACAGGCCATAGAGGGAAGGAGGGATAGAGGAGAGGGAGAGGGAGGGGGTAGGGGAGAACGAAAGATGCAGAGAGAGAGAGAGAGAGGGGGAAGATAGAGAAAGAGAGACAGAGAGAAAGAGTGGAGTGAGATGAACAGAGAGGGGGGGGGTGGGGGGGGGGGGGTTCGTGGGGGAGATGGGGGAGGGGTGTGACTGCTTACTTTGTCTCTTTCATTTGACTTTGACCAGATAGCTGGGACTAGGAGTGCAGCAGTAGCAGCATGTTAAGACTGGTGTGATCTGTATAGGGAGCCAACCAGGCATCATTAATGCCGTCTCCTCTGTCCTCCTTATACACAGTCAGTCCCAATGCCTTTTAAAAGCCTGTTTTCTGCTATGCCTACTCCATATACACTCCTTTGATCCTTATTTTCCTCCTGAACAACAAAGGGGAAAAGGCTTGTGAAAGAGGACAGATGGAGGAGTGAAGTCAAAGCTCTACTGCGTTCCCTGTTATTGTGCGAATAGAAAGAAATGCTTTGGGTTTGTGTTTTAATCAATGAATATAATGAGGTACATCCCTATGACTACTCTAGTCTGTGTTTCAGTGCAGTTCTTTGAGCTTTCCTACCTACGCACCCACAACAGGGATTGTTCCTCTCTCTCTTTCAATAGAATTCAATGACTTGAATTGGTACATATTGCCAAAGCAGATAGTCATGAATCGTAGTCGTTTGCAAATCCTGTATTAACCTTTCAAGTAATGTTTTATTAACCCTTTCTACATTTATTGTCAACCATTTACAAACCTGTTATTAACCCTTCCAGGGAGGGAAGATCCCCATCCGATGGACGTCTCCAGAGGCCATTGCCTACAGGAAGTTCACGTCAGCCAGTGACGTGTGGAGCTACGGCATCGTCATGTGGGAGGTGGTCTCATACGGAGAGAGACCCTACTGGGAGATGTCCAACCAGGATGTGAGTCGTTTCATTATAATAAAGCACAGTGTATAGCTGATATGGTATATATTCATCAATGATTTGCTATTGATGGCTGGTTTTGTGCGGAAGCTAGGCAGACTCAGTTGGCTTCCTCTCCCATCCTCGGTGGATTAGAATTATTATGATGACAATTTTTGTGATTGACTAGGATCTCTCTCTGTCTCTCTCTCTCTCCCTCCCCGTATTTCCAGGTGATAAAAGCGATAGATGAGGGATACCGTCTCCCGGCCCCTATGGACTGTCCTGTTGTCCTCCACCAGCTGATGTTGGACTGCTGGGAGAAGGGCCGCAGCGAACGGCCCAAGTTTGGCCAGATCGTCACCACCCTGGACAAGCTGATCAGAAACCCAGCCAGACTCCGAGAGCTGGCCAACAGCTCAGTATGGTGAGTTACAAATCAAATCAAAATCAAATCAAATGTATTTATATAGCCCTTCTTACATCAGCTGATATATCAAAGTGCTGTACAGAAACCCAGCCTAAAACCCCAAACAGCAAGCAATGCAGGTGTAGAAGCACGGTGGCTAGGAAAAACTCCCTAGAAAGGCCAAAACCTTGAAAGAAACCTAGAGAGGAACCAGGCTATGAGGGGTGGCCAGTCCTCTTCTGGCTATGCCGGGTGGAGATTATATCAGAACATGGCCAAGATGTTCAAATGTTCATAAATGACCAGCATGGTCAAATAATAATAATCACAGTAGTTGTCGAGGGTGCAACAAGTCAGCACCTCAGGAGTAAATGTCAGTTGGCTTTTCATAGCCGATCATTGAGAGTATCTCTACCGCTCCTGCTGTCTCTAGAGAGTTGAAACAGCATGTCTGGGACAGGTAACACATCCGGTGAACAGGTCAGGGTTCCATAGCCGCAGGCAGAACAGTTGAAACTGGAGCAGCAGCACGGCCAGGTGGACTGGGGACAGCAAGGAGTCATCATGCCAGGTAGTCCTGAGGCATGGTCCTAGGGCGCAGGTCCTCCGAGAGAGAGAGAGAAAGAAAGAAAGATAGAAAGAGAGAATTAGAGAGAGCATACTTCAATTCACACAGGACACCGGATAAGACAGGAGAAATACTCCAGATATAACAGACTGACCCTAGCCCCCCGACACATAAACTACTGCAGCATAAATACTGGAGGCTGAGACAGGAGGGGTCAGGAGACACTGTGGCCCCATCCGATGATACCCCCGGACAGGGCCAAACAGGCAGGATATAACCCCACCCACTTTGCCAAACCACAGCGACCACACCACTAGAGGGATATCTTCAACCACCAACTTACCATCCTGAGACAAGGCCGAGTATAGCCCACAAAGATCTCCGCCACGGCACAACCCAAGGCGGGGCGCCAACCCAGACAGGAAGACCACGTCAGCGACTCAACCCCTCCTAGGGATGGCATGAAAGAGCACCAGTAAGCCAGTGACTCAGCCCCTGTAATAGGGTTAGAGGCAGAGAATCCCAGTAGAGAGAGGGAAACCAGCCAGGCAGAGACAGCAAGGGCGGTTCGTTGCTCCAGAGCCTTTCCGTTCACCTTCACACTCCTGGGCCAGACTACACTCAATCATATGACCTACTGAAGAGATTAGTGTTCAGTAAAGACTTAAAGGTTGAGACCGAGTCTGCGTCTCTCACATGGGTAGGTGTTTGCTTATAAATTCTAGGGACAATTAGGAGGCCTGCGTCTTGTGACCGTAGCATACGTGTAGGTATGTACGGCAGGACCAAATCGGAAAGAAAGGTAGGAGCAAGCTTTAGGAGCAAGCCATGTAACGCTTTGTAGGTTAGCAGTAAAACCTTGAAATCAGCCCGTGCCTTAACAGGAAGCCAGTGTCGGGAGGCTAGCACTGGAGTAATATGATCAATTTTTTTGGTTCTAGTCAGGATTCTAGCAGCCGTATTTAGCACTAACTGAAGTTTATTTAGTGCTTTATCCGGGTAGCCGGAAAGTAGAGCATTGCAGTAGTCTAACCTAGAAGTAACAAAAGCATGGATTAATTTTTCTGCATCATTTTTGGACAGAAAGTTTCTGATTTTTGCAATGTTACGCAGATGGAAAAAAGCTGTCCTTGAAACAGTCTTGATATGTTTGTCAAAAGAGAGATCAGGGTCCAGAGTAACGCCGAGGTCCTTCACAGTTTTATCTGAGACGACTGTACAACCATCAAAATTAATTGTCAGATTCAACAGAAGATCTCTTTGTTTCTTGGGACCTAGAACAAGCATCTCTGTTTTGTCCGAGTTTAAAAGTAGAACGTTTGCAGCCATCCACTTCCTTATGTCTGAAACATAGGCTTCAAGGGAGGGCAATTTTGGGGCTTCACCATGTTTCATTGAAATGTACAGCTGTGTGTCATCCGCATAGCAGTGAAAGATAACATTATGTTTTCAAATGACTTCCCCAAGAGGTAAAATATATATTGAAAACAATAGTGGTCCTAAAACGGAACCTTGAGGAACACCAAAATTTACAGTTGATTTGTCATAGGACAAACCATTCACAGAGACAAATTGATATCTTTCCGACAGATAAGATCTAAACCAGGCCAGAACTTGTCCGTGTAGACCAATTTGGGTTTCCAATCGCTCCAAAAGAATGTGGTGATCGATGGTATCAAAAGCAGCACTAAGGTCTAGAAGCACGATGACAGATGCAGAGCCTCAGTCTGACGCCATTAAAAGGTCATTTACCACCTTCACGAGTGCAGTCTCAGTGCTATGATGGGGTCTAAAACCAGACTGAAGCAGTTCGTATACATTGTTTGTCTTCAGAAAGGCAGTGAGTTGCTGCGCAACAGCTTTTTCCATTTTTTTGAAAGGAATGGAAGATTCGATATAGGCCAATATTTTTTTAATATTTTCTGGGTCATGGTTTGGCTTTTTCAAGAGAGGCTTTATTACTGCCACTTTAAGTGAGTTTGGTACACATCCGGTGGATAGAGAGACATTTATTATGTTCAACATAGGAGGGCCAAGCACAGGAAGCAGCTCTTTCAGTAGTTTAGTTGGAATAGGGTCCAGTATGCAGCTTGAAGGTTTAGAGGCCATGATTATTTTCATCATTGTGTCAAGAGATATAGTACTAAAACACTTAAGTGTCTCTCTTGATCCTAGGTCCTGGCAGAGTTGTGCAGACTCAGGACAACTGAGCTTTAGAGGAATACGCAGATTTAAAGAGGAGGCCGTAATTTGCTTTCTAATGATTATGATCTTTTCCTCAAAGAAGTTCATGAATTTATTACTGCTGAAGTGAAAGCTATCCTCTCTTAGGGAATGCTGCTTTTTAGTTAGCTTCGCGACAGTATCAAAAATACATTTCGGATTGTTCTTATTTTCCTCAATTAAGTTGGAAAAATAGGATGATCGAGCAGCTGTGAGGGCTCTTCGATACTGCACGGTACTGTCTTTCCAAGCTAGTCGGAAGACTTCCAGTTTGGTGTGGCGCCATTTCCGTTCTAATTTTCTGGAAGCTTGCTTCAGAGCTTGGGTATTTTCTATATACCAGGGAGCTAGTTTCTTATGACAAATGTTTATAGTTTTTAAGGGTGCAACTGCATCTAGGGTATTGCGCAAGGTTAAAGTGAGTTCCTCAATTAGGTGGTTAACTGATTTTTGTCCTCTGACGTCGTTGGGTATGCAGAGGGAGTCTGGAAGGGAATCAAGGAATCTTTGGGTTGTCTGAGAATTTATAGCACGACTTTTGATGCTCCTTGGTTGGGTTCCGAGCAGATTATTTGCTGCGATTGCAAATGTAATAAAATGGTGGTCCGATAGTCCAGGGTTATGAGGAAAAACATTAAGATCCACAACATTTATTCCATGTGACAAAACTAGGTCCAGAGTATGACTGTGGCAGTGAGTAGGTCCAGAGACATGTTGGACAAAACCCACTGAGTCGATGATGGCTCCGAAAGCCTTTTGGAGTGGGTCTGTGGACTTTTCTATGTGAATATTAAAGTCATCAAAATTTGAATATTATCTGCTATGACTACAAGGTCCGATAGGAATTCAGGGAACTCAGTGAGGAATGCTGTATATGGCCCAGTATGCCTGTAAACAGTAGCTATAAAAAGTGATTGGGGCGGCAGGGTAGCCTAGTGGTTAGAGCGTTGGGCTAGTAACCGAAAGGTTGCAAGTTCAAATCCCCGAGCTGACAAGGTACAAATCTGTCGATCTGCCCCTGAACAAGGCAGTTAACCCACTGTTCCTAGGCCGTCATTGAAAATAAGAGTTTGTTCTTAACTGACTTGCCTAGTTAAATAAAGGTTCAATGTAAGTCGCTCTGGATAAGAGCGTCTGCTAAATGACTTAAATGTAAATGATTGGGTAGGCTGTATAGATTTCATGACTAGAAGCTCAAAAGACGAAAACGTCGGGTTTATTTTGTAAATTGTAATTTGCTATCGTAAATGTTAGCAACACTTCCGCCTTTGCGGGATGCACGGGGGATATGGTCACTAGTGTGACCAGGAGATGAGACCTCATGTAACACAGTGAATTCCTCAGGCTTAAGCCATGTTTCAGTCAGGCCAATCACATCAAGATTAACATTAAGTAGCCCTATTTTGAGATGTGAGGTATCACGATCTCTTTCAATAATGGCAGGAATGGAGGAGGTCTTTATCCTAGTGAGATTGCTAAGGCGAACACCGCCATGTTTAGTTTTGCCCAACCTAGATCGAGGCACAGACACTGTCTCAATGGGGATAGCTGAGCTGACTACACTGACTGTGCTAGTGGCAGACTCCTCTAAGCTGGCAGGCTGGCTAACAGCCTGCTGCCTGGCCTGCATCCTATTTCATTGTGGAGCTAGAGGAGTTGGAGCCCTGTCTATGTTGGTAGATAAGATGAGAGCACCCCTCCAGCTAGGATGGAGTCCGTCACTCCTCAACAGGCCAGGCTTGGTCCTGTTTGTGGGTGAGTCCCAGAAAGAGGGCCAATTATCTACAAATTCTATCTTTTTGGAGGGGCAGAGAACAGTTTTCAACCAGCGTTACAATGTGTCAAAAACTCAGTCTTCAGGCACACACTGTCAGATCCAGAATGAACTATTAGAACTAGTATCTGGACTGTTTGGGATATTTAACTATGCTGATAAGAATGTGTATATTCTGTCCTGTTTGCCCAGCAGGGAAGACCCAACCACTCCGGAGTTTAGTGTGAGTACGGTGGAGGAGTGGCTGGAGGCCATCAAGATGGACCAGTACAAGGAGAACTTCTCCAGTGCTGGATACGTCACCCTGGACTCTGTCCTCTACATCACCATCAGGTGAGAGACATGGGCAGGGCTGGACTGAGCTGAAGCGGGGTTGAGCAGGGCTAAGCTGAGGCTGGGCTGAGCTGGGTTGGGGAAAGGGGAGTAGGAGGAAGCAGAGCTGGGGAAAAGGGGAGTCTGTTGTTGCTGCTGTTTAGCATTTTTCTAAGTCCCTTTTTGCTCTGTCCTCTTCTGTAGTGAGCTCGTTAAGATGGATGTGACTTTGGCGGGTCACCAGAAGAAGATCCTCTCCAGTGTCCAGAGCCTGCAAACCCAGGGGACCCACGTCCAAGTATAACAGTTTCCCCATAGAGACACACTGAGAGAGAGAGGGCCAAAATGGATGCTCTGCTTTGAGTTTAACCACTGAGACACGCTGAGATTAAGCCAATATAGACATCTTGGGTTGGGTTTCCCCATACAGAGACACTTAGATGGAGCCGTAATGGACGCTCGGCTCCTTTACTTCCTCTTCGCAGCTTCACCATTCCACCCGTCCTGGATGTTTTGATAGCGTAGGCACTTCCAGCTTCTGTCCACGCACTTAGAGGCTTAGCAACCCAGCAACCTCAGAAACCAGGCTACATCCAAGACGTCTCTGACCGTATCAATAAGAACAACAAAAATGGTAAAAAATAAAAAATGAATTTGATTGTAATTATCATCACTGTCTGTGGAGTTTAGTGTACAGTTGTTTTTATGGTTGTTTTGGTTTTCGGTTTTACAATAAGCTGTTTTTTATTTTCTACACAGTTTATGGTTCAAGGAGATATTGTATATGTATAGATAAATGTTTACAAGAGCTGTGTGTCAGTACGCCAGTCTAGAACTGAACGTAAAGTTTGTATCAGGGGTCAGGCAACGCAGGTGGGATGTTCCTTCCTGGTGCATGTGTTGCCAGGCCCCTCCCCTTCCAATAAGCCCCTCCCCCAGGACGCTATTAGACGTATCATGGATGTGTGAGGGAGATAGGAGAAATAGAGAGATGTGAAAATGAGGTGGAGATGTCTGTTCGTGGTCTCAGAAGACTTCCATTCCGTTTGGCCAGGAACAGATAGGGCTTCCATAGCCACTGCTTCCAGACGCACACAGTTCACTTGAGTAAGTTCATTTAGTACAGCCTACAGCAGCAACGTATAGGATTCCGTCAGTAAGAGACCTGCAGGGCAATACAGTGTTAGCACATTTTCTCCCAAGGGTTGGCCTCCTCAGTTGGAGAAGCTGTAACGGTTGGTGACAGAAGAAGAGCGGAGAAGTAGATAACCTTGTATGTGTGACGTTGACACTGTTTGGAATGTGTATCTGTTTCTCAGACGTTGTGCCATGTACAGTTAGTATTGCTCTGAAATGTTGGGCAAAGTCAGACTTGATTGTGAGGTAGACTTGACTTGAGTAGACTGTGCTGAGTGATGTTTTTTGCCTCATTTCACCTCTGATTAATATGGGTTCATTCACGGTTTTGTCCTAACCACCTCTGTTCAGTAATGCCAACGGCTTCCAAATCTACAAGAGTCAATGTCCTATTCAAGCAAACCTGCTAACCTAATTTCCTGGATAAGTAAAAAAAAACATCAATGTCCCGTGCTCAATAAAACAACGTTTTCAATGTGAAACGAAGGAAATTCAACGGCATATCAAAACCAACATGCCCTCTCACTTTGAGGAGGGAGGGTGGAGTTTTGCACTTATCTAGGAAATCCAGCTAGCCGCTTTGATGGAATGTGGTCGTCAATGTCCACTGCACCCCTGTATGTATCTGGTTATGTTTATGATAACAGTGTTATGCTGCTACCTGACTAGACAGCAAACGCACCAACATATATACCATTGTACCATACTGTAAAATATGTACAGAGTTGATTTGAAACTCTAGAATGTTTGTAACAATGACGGTGATGATGATGATGATGATGATGATGATTACGGTGAAAACGATGGTAACGATGTACTTTTATTCTGAAGGAGGAGAGAAATCTGGCTTTTTTTCTTGCGGAGGCGGGTCATAGGAGAGAGGCAGCGTGCGATTCGTTGACCTGGCCTATGGAATGTACGTTACGTAGCATGGGTATTAAGTTTCAGTCTTTGATTGACAGGTGACCCGGGAGTGCAGTTTTCACTCGGCCGTCGACCTGGGGACGCTCGACTTTTAGATGCCTTATTTACTGTGCTACCTTTCTGCTCCTCCCCTGATCCCCATAGAGGCGGAGTTATGACTACATCTGTATATAGTATTTATCCGTTTCCCCGAGGGGACGTCACAGAAAATATCTTCTTTTTTAAACTGAAAACCCCCCAGGCTGTTCTCACCTCTGTTTTGGTTCTCCAAAAAATATTATACATAAAACTATACTGCTGCTGTAAATCAACCACCGGTTTATTGGAAGCTGTATTGAAAAACACATTAGAAAGTCAACTTTTAAATGTTTGTTTTGGTTTAGGAATTTGACCCGTTGGTGTACTTGTCTAAACTAGGTGGTCAATGTATAGCAGAGAGAAGTTATAATTATTCCCTTCGTATCCCAAAGCTATGTGAAGTGTTCCAATGCCTCCCACACATAATATGGAGATGAGCAAATCTCAACAGCTAAATGAACCTTTGTCTTTCCAATGTGTCTCTGAAGGTGTCTATTAATGATGCGTTACCAACAAATGATGTATTCGTTATAGTGAATGGATGGAGTTGCCAGAAGTTTTTTGCGGTGTCATCAATTAGATTCAAATATTCAACAAAGGACAGCAGCATATTGCGTCTGTTCGTTCAGACTCAAAACAGCAAAATACTGCAAGACAGCTGTCTGTCAGTACTCATCATTTTACACTTTGAAATTGTCCTCGTTTGGTGAGCTAATCCATCACTACCCAACCGGACGTCATAACCTTTGACCCCTATCTCACGACCCTTGAACCTTAGCCAGGCTCTGAGTTATTTCACGTGGATGGATAAAGTTTCCCCTTGGCACTGTTCAAAGATCAGTTTTGTGTTCTCCGCCTAACAGTTAAAGTAAGGATATGGAAATAGTAAGCTGATCCTTAATAATTGTTGGTGAAGACTTCTACCCTCAGCCAGGCTGGTTATTTACATGTTCCCAGACTGATTCCTTGTGAGATTGTTCTCTCGCGCTCCCTGGTCTTTCTTCCTTCCTGCCCTTGGCCCATTATATTTATCATGGCAGATTTCTATGCGCTTGTTCAAAAGGTGTACTCATTCTAAAGTCCTTCATGTTGCTGTAATAAATATGCTAATATTTTTTATTTCTCACCTGAAGCTCTTGGTGTCTTACTTTTCTTTTACTCACACACGCGCACACACACACACACACACACACACACACACACACACACACACACACACACACACACACACACACACACACACACACACACACACACACACACACACACACACACACACACACACACACACACACACACACACATCAGAGACATACACACACGGTCTCACTCTCAAATGTATAATAATGGCTATGCCTGAGCTTGTAGTATTTCCCAGGGGTCGGTGGTATAATGGAAGACTATGCGTGGCACTATGGCACTATGCGTGTGAAGAAACGTAAAGCTGAAGCTTAATCAGGCTTTGTGTCATTTAGGTTTAGGTTTTATTAGATAGTACAAAGTCAGTCGCTGCCTGTTAAGGATTCCTACATGCACCATGCCTGTTCTGAAGACACTAGATAACATGGCGGCACTAAGGAGGGCGCGCGTCTTGCCAGTTCCTGCTCGCCTAGCTTTTTTTTATGGCTATTTTTAGGTTAATTATTATTTTGTTTGCTCAGAATGTTCATGCAATAATTTCCTACGACAGACACACTTCTGGATCATGAATCAGAAGCTACACACTTATCTCTTGGCCTCCCATATCTGGAGTACTAGATTCGCTCCTTTGTTCCCCGCACAGTGGGCTTACCTGTTGCTGCTGACCAAGATGACCAAAGGCAACACCGGCGAGGAAGGAAAGGGAACTCCAAGCTAGGTTAATGTTATCCGGGATCTTGGGACGTCCCTACCCTAAACCCTAACCCATACCCTTAACATAACCCTAACCTTATCCATAACCTTTACATAACCCTAACCTTAACCCTTAACCATTTAAAATTTCAACTTCAATGGGGTGACGTCAGAGTTGGGACGTCCCAAGGATCCCATTTAGACTTTTCCCTCCAAGCTAGGCTGAAAAGAAGGGCTATACGGCCTCCTCCACATAGTATCCTGATGGCTAATGTCCAATCGCTGGAAAATAAACTTTCTGAACTCAGCAAGGCTTCAATCGCAGAGGGACATCAGGGAATGCTGTGTCTTTGTTCTTACAGTGACATGGCTTAAAGACAATACACCCGACTCTGCCGTACAACCAGACGTCTTTTCCATTTTCCGTAAGAATCGAACGGCGGCTTCTGGTACGAGTAGTGCGGAGGTGTATGCTTCCTCATCATCAATACATGGTGTAACGAAGTTGAAAACATCTCGAGCTCCTGTTAACCCAACCAGGAGTTTCTGATGCTAAAATGCCAACCCCACTATATGCCAAGGCAATTCACGAGTGTTATCAAGGCGGCGCTCAGCGAAATGTACAAGAACATTAGCCAGCAAGAATCCTCTCACCCGGAAACAGTCTTTATTGTCACTGGTGATTTTAACCAAGCACGTATAAAACAGATTCTTCCAAAATATCAGTAACATGTCAACCTGCCTCACAAGAGGAAACAATGTGCTGGACCATGGGCAGTGCATTTGGAAAGGATTCAGACCCCTTGACTTTTTCACATTTACTTACGTTACAGCCTTATTCTAAAATGGATTAAATGACATTTTTTCCTCATCAATCTACACACAATACCGCATAATGACAAAGCGAAAACAGTATTTTTGAAAGTTTAGAAAATGTATTACAAATTAAAAACAAATTCCTTATTTGCATAAGTATTCAGACCCTTTGATATGAGACTCGAAATTGAGCTCAGGTCCATCCTGTTTCCATTTATCATCCTTGAGATGTTTCTACAACTTGATTGGACTCCACCTGTGGTACATTCAATTGATTGGACATAATTTGGAAGGGCACAAACCTGTCTATATAAGGTCCCACAGTTGACAGTGCATGTCAGTGCAAAAACCAAGCCATGAGGCTGAAGGAATTGTCCGTAAAGCTCTGGGACAGGATTGTGTCGAGGCACAGATCTGAGGAAGGCTACGAAATGTTTCCGCAGCATTGAAGGTCCCCGAGAACACAGTGGCCTCCATCATTCTTAAATGGAAGAAGTTTGGAACAACCAAGACTCTTCCTAGAGCTGGCCGCCCAGCCAAACTGAGCAATCGGGTGAGAAGGGCCTTGGTCAGGGAGGTGACCAAGAATGCGATGATCTCCAGAGTTCCTCTGTGGAGATGAGAGAACCTTCCAGCAGGACAACCATCTCTGCAGCACTTCACTAATTAGGCCTTTATTGTAGAGTGGCCGGACGGAAGCCACTCCTCAGTAAAAGGCACACACGACAACGCGCTTGAAGTTTGCCAAAAGGCACCTAAAGGACTTTCAGACCATGAGAAACAAGATTCTCTGGTCTGATGAAACCAAGATTGAACTCTTTGGCCTGAATGCCAAGAGGCACGTCTGGAGGTAACAGCATCATTCTGCGGGGATGTTTTTCAGTGGCAGGGAGACTAGTCAGGTTTGAGGAAAGATGAACGGAGCAAAGTACAGAGAGATCCTTGATGCGAAGGATCACCTTCCAAAAGGACAACGACCCTAGGGACACAGCCAAGACAATGCAGAAGTGGCTTCGGGGCAAGTCTCTGAATGTCCTTGAGTGGCCCAGCCAGAGCCCGGACTTGAACCCAATCGAACATCTCTGGAGAGACCTGAAAATAGCTGTGCAGCGACACTCCCCATCCAACCTGATAGAGCTATAGAGGATCTGCAGAGAAGAATGGGAGAAACTCCCCAAATGCAGGTGTGCCAAGCTTGTAGCGTCATACCCAAGAAGACTCGAGGCTGTAATCACTGCCAAAGGTGCTTCAACAAAGTACTAAGTACGTGAAAATATTCAAGGGGTCTGACTACTTGAATTCACTGTATATACAGACATCCATGATGTGTACAAAGCCATCCCCCGCCCCCACTTCGGTCAATCAGATCACGTCTCTCTGTTCGTACTCGAAGCCGACACGCAGCAACTCAAAAGGGAGCCACCAACACAGAGAATTGTGAAGCGCTGGACAGAGGAGGCAGACTCAATGCTGCTGGACTGTTTTGAGAATACTGTTTGGAATATGTTCGAAGATTCATCCACCTAGGACTCATCCATCAACATTGAGGAAACCACATCGTCAGTCACAGGCTTCATGAGGAAATGTGTTGATTATGTTGTCCCCACAATAACAATCCGGCCATACCCTAATCAAGAACTTTGGATGAACGGAGACATCTGTACCATCCTGAGAGCCCATACTGCAGCATTCAATGTCAGCAGAACAAACCCTGATGACTCGGTGGTGTGTGGCGAGTTCTTAGGGCAAGGACTGAAATGGGGGGGAAATCCTTCTCCTATAATGTACCTTGGTCCTGGAACAAACTAAGAAATACTTTAAAACTGGAGGAGAGGGTATTGCTGTCTGAGTTTAAAGCTCTGATCGAAGAAAATGTCACTGACCATTGTAAATGTTTTTAATGTACTGTATTGTATTCTGTGTTGTATGTACGCACTGACTTGTACGCGCTGACTTCTTCCTGCTGACTTCTTCCTGCTGACTTCTTCCTGCTGACTTCTTCCTGCTGACTTCTTCCTGCTGACTTCTTCCAGCTGATATCTTGCTAGGTCCCCCCTCGCAAAAGAGCTTTCCAACTTCAAGTATCTTTCCTGGTTAAATAAATAAAAAATGGCTGCGGGATTAGGGTTTGAGCATAGCCTGAAGGCCCAGAGGGGCAGTTCCACTTGCTGCTCCAAATTGCAAGTACCATGGTCTTATAGTAGATACGAGCTTCGACTGGAAACCAGTGGAGTGTACGGAGGAGGGGGGTGACATGGGAGAACTTGGGACGGTTGAACTCCAGGCAGGCTGTAGCATTCTGGATAAGTTGGGTTTAATGGCAAACGCAGGGAGCCTAGCCAAATGAGAGTTACAGTAGTCCAGACAGGAGATGACAAGTGCCTGGATTAGGACCTGCGCCGCTTTCCGTGTGAGGTAGGGTCGTACTCTGCAGATGTTGTAGAGCAGTCTCAGTTTGAAGCCTGACTGGTTAGAGTGAAGAAGACCGTTCTGAGAGAGATAACGAAAGAGTTTAGAGACAGCACGAGACAGCATGCTCAAGTGTTTAACCTTTATTTAACTAGGCAAGTCAGTAAAGAATAAACTCTTATTCACAATGACGGCCTACACCGGACAAACCCAGACGACGTTGGGCCAATTGTGCGCCGCCTTATGGGACTCCCAATCATGACCGGTTGTGATACAGCCTGGATTCAAACCAAGGTGTCTGTAGTGACACCTCAAGGACTGAGATGCAGCAGCTTAGACCACTGCGCCACTCGGGAGCCCAATAAGGGAAGAGGAATGGAAGAAGGTCTCCAGAGATTGTCTAGAGAAGAGATGAGGTCGTGCGGGCAGGTTGTTCGTGGGGCCTGGACCTCAGTAGTAACAGGATTTCAGGGAGAAAGAGGTCAAGGTGTAGTGTAGTTCTGTGTTGATGGGACCAGTGTATTCAATAGGCTGAGTGAATGAGGAGCGGATGTCGTAAACCTTCTTTTCAAAATGGTTGACAAAGTTGTCCGCAGAGAGGGAGGAGGGAGGGGAAGGGTTGGAGGAAAAAGGAGGGAGGAGAAGGGTTAGAGACAGAAGCTTTTAAATGTAGAGATATAGGAAGTAGCTTTAGCAGCGGATACAATCAGAGAGGAGGGAGTGAAACAATGATAGCTGTGTGGTGCCCACCGAACCCTCCCTCCCAAACGAGCTTAACACATCCCATGCTTGCTTCGAAGGCGGACAATACCAATTTTCCTACCGCTCCAACGGATCCACGGAAGATGGCATTTCCATCGCTATTCCCACGGCCGTAACACATCTGGACAAGAGGCACACCTGCGTGAGAACGTTGTTCTTTGTCTACAGTTCAGCATTGTTCCCTCCAAGCTCGACACCAAGCGCAGACCCCTGGATCTGGACACATCCTCTGCAGCTGGATCCTCTACTTCCTGAAGAGCAGACCCCAGGCTGTGAGGATTGGCAACAACACCTCCTCCACACTGACTCTTAACACAGCCCTCTGCTGTACTGTCTGTTCACCCACGGCTGCGTGGCTTTGCACGATACCAACTCCTTCATCAAGTTTGCTGATGACTCCACAGCTGCAGGTCTGTTAATCAACAACAACGAGTCAGCCTATAGGGAGGAGGTAAGTGAACTGGCAACCTCTCCCTCAATGTCAGCAAATAGCATCTCTACTACCTGAGGCAGCATAATCAAGGACCCCACACCCCAGCCACGAGCTGTTCGCTTCCTTGCCGTCGGACATACGGTAGCGGAGCATGAGGACTGATACCAACAGGCTCAGAGAGTTTCTATCTACAAGCCATCAGACTGATGAACACTTCAACTGGACTGACCACCTGTACTGACTCCCCACCTTAGCACTTATCCACACACACACACACACACACACACACACACACACACACACACACACACACACACACACACACACACACACACACACACACACACACACACACACACACACACACACACACATCACAACTGCTGCTACCAGACTCGTATTATTATTGCGAAACACTGCACAATTTATAACTTGCCCCCTAATCCCCCCTTCTCCAAAACATGTGTAAATATTGGGCTATAAATTGTCCCTTCCTGTATTATGCTTAAACTAAAATGTTTATTCTATTCTACTGAGCCATTGACTTTATGTTCGTATTCTTATCTTTTATTATTTCTCATTGTTCTTCCATTGTCGAGATGGAACCCATTTTGCTGGACGATGTATACCAAGTGTATCCTGTAAATACAACTAATAACACTTGAAACATGAAACTAGATAACCTCCTCATAACCCTCAGTCAGACGTCTTAAAAATGGCAAGCAGCATTAACATTTTGTAATAATGGTAATTGTTTCTATATCTGTGTGTGTGTGTGTGTGTGTGCGAGAGAGAGAGACAGACAGACAGACAGACAGACAGACAGACAGACAGAGAGAGACAGACAGTGTGTGTGTATTCCCCTCAGTAGGATAATGTAGTCTCTAGGGAGAGAAGGGGTCAGTGACTCCTGGCCTATGTTAACCCCTTAATGCACTGGCCCTTGCCGCTGTCTGTCTATGTTACTGCCATTAGGCCTAATCTCCCTCTCTATTCCCCATCCCTATCCCTCTATCTTCCTGCTGTGCTCTATGCATCCCCTTTTCCCTTTCTTTTGCCAATCTCTATCTAGCTTTTCTTACTTATCTTTAGTCTTTGGTGTATCACGCACGCTCACACACGCGCACGCACACACACACACACACACACACACACACACACACACACACACACACACACACACACACACACACACACACACACACACACACACACACACACACACACACACACACACACACACACACACACACACACACACACACACACACACACACACACACACACAGTTGACCCATCAGAGGTCACATAGAGGATCTATATCTGGCTGCTCTCTGGTGTTATTTTAATGTCTGCTGCTCCATATTAGGGGATACCCAAACCCAGGCCTGACATCATGAAAGAGCACACCAATTACTACACAGACCCCTGGGAGTGTGTGTGTGCGCGTGTGTGAGTGCATCGTGCAGGGGTGCGTGCATGCTTGTGTGTGTGTGTGTGTTTATTATCTATGACAGATCCATCAGTCACCGGTGGCCTTTTAAGTGTTCTCCATAGAGCCGTGTGACCTTTACTCATGATGCCAATAGCCATTGTGTGGTGAATCAATTGGCTGTACTGTAGACTACAGTAGAGATGACATTAACGTGGCTGACTACATGAGTTGACACTCTACCCACAGGGCATCACTGTTCTCATGAGTGTGTGTGTGTGTGTGTGTGTGTGTGTGTGTGTGTGTGTGTGTGTGTGTGTGTGTGTGTGTGTGTGTGTGTGTGTGCGTGTGCGTGTGCGTGTGCGTGTGCGTGCGCGTGCGCATGCGCGTGCGTGTGTCCAGATGGGAATGAGACCCTTATGTTATCAGGGTGAATTCATATGATTTTGACTCTTTGGGGGAACTCGTCTTACTTTGACTCTTTGGTCTTTGTATCAATGACCCAAGCCCAGCTCAGTTAATCCCTACTATTGTGACTCTGAGTTGTCATAATGCTTCAGCAAATGTACATTATCCCAGAGGCGTTAATATGTTACAATGTAAGTAATCTAATTTATGTCCCTCTAACTGTCCTGAATGCATCTGCTGACCCTACAGCTATTTTATGCAGTATTCATGTGCCTATGAGCCATATTTATACTGTTAGCACTGAGCCGGTGTGCCCTAAGAGGAAGTCCACTGTGTGCAGCTCACCCTGCACTAACATAAATAACATGAGCATATCTACTTCTGCTATGCTTCCCAGTAAAGCAATGAAAACAAGTAAGCATCCCAGAAGAAAAGTGCTCAAAATAGCCAATGTTAACATACGTAGCTTAACCTGTCTAGGATCAGCGTGGCGCTAGCGGCACACCCCCCCCCCCCCCCCCCCCCCCCACTGAAAAACCAGTGCCGCGAAATTCAAAAAAAATATTTTTTTTAAATATTTAACTTTCACACATTAAAGTCCAATACAGCTAATGAAAGACACAGATCTTGTGAATCCAGTCAACATGTCCGATTTTTAAAATGTTTTACAGGGAAGACACAATATGTAAAGATGTACATCTATTACCTAAAAACACATTAGCATAATCCACCATCTTTTATTTGTCCACCAACACCAGTAGCCATCACCAATTCGGCTAAACTAAGATATTTATAGCCCCTAACCAACAAAAAAACTCATTAGATGACAGTCTGATAACATATTTATGGTATGGGATAGGTTTTGTTAGAAAAAAGTGCATATTTCAGGTAGATGGCATAGGTTACAATTCCACCCACCGTCACAAATGGAATAGAAAAACTACTTAGAGCAACGTGTTTACCTACTTACTAATCATCAAACATTTCGTAAAAATACACAGCATACACGAATCGAAAGACACAGATCCTGTGAATACAGACAATATTTCAGATTTTCTAAGTGTCTTACAGCGAAAACACAATAAATCGTTATATTAGCATAGCACATACCACATAGCAGCCCAGCATTGATTCTAGCCAAAGTGAGCGATAAAAGTCAACATCGCCAAAAGATATTAATTTTTTCACTAACCTTCTCAGAATTCTTCCGATGACACTCCTGTAACATCACATTACAACATGCATATACAGTTTGATCGCAAATGTTTATATTTAGCCACCAAAATCATGGTTAGACAATGTGAAATGTAGACAAGCTGGTCAGAAAATGTCCTTGCGCCACTTAGACAGTGATCTACTCTTATACATAAATACTCATAAACGTGACTAAAAAATATAGGGTGGACAGGGATTGATGGACAATTTAATTCTTAATACAATTGCGTTATTAAATTTTTTAATTTATCCTTACTTTTCAATACAGTTTGCGCCAAGCGAAGCTACGTCAAAAAACATGGCGTCCTAAGCCACTAAAATGTTTCGACAGAAACACGATTTATCATAATAAAAATGTCCTACCTTGAGCTGTTCTTCCATCAGTATCTTGGGCAAAGGATCCTTTCTTGGGAGAAATCGTCTTTTGGTGGAAAGCTGTCCTCTTGCCATGTGGAAATGCCAACTGCGTTCGGGATGAACTGAAAAGCGTGCCCAACTATTCACATCGTTTCAAAAATAAATGTCCCAAAATCGCACTAAACGGATATAAATTGCTATAAAACGCTTTAAATTAACTACCTTATGATGTTTTTAACTCCCATAACGAGTAGAAACATGACCCGAGTAATATTACCCCCTTCACTAATGCTTGGAAAAGGTGCGGGCCGGTGTCCTCTAGGCGCATGACGCAGCTCCAAAAGAATGACTAGCCTCAGGGTTTTTTCATTTGTAGGGCCTGTGAACGCGCAATCGACCCCATTGGAATCGTCATCACGTAAAGGCATCCAGGGGAAGACGTAAGAAGTGTCCGTATAGTCATAGCAATATCAGTGCCCTTTTAACTGACTTCAGAACAGTGGCCAACATTTCTGAAATCTGAATCCATGTCAGGGAAATTGCTGTAGAATGGGCTCTGTTCCACTTAGAGACAAAATTTCAACTCCTATAGAAACTATAGACTGTTTTCTATCCAATAATAATAATAATATGCATATTGTACGATCAAGGATTTTGTGGGAAGCCGTTTCAAAAATTACCCAATTAGCATAAATAGTCTAAACAGCGCCCCCATCCCCAACAGGTTAAGAAACAAGGTTCGTGAAATCAATCATTTGCTAGTAACAGACGATATTCATATCCTGACTATCTCTGAAACTCACTAAGATAATACCTTTGATGATACAGTGGTAGCAATACAAGGTTATAACATCTACAGAAAAGATAGAAATGCCAATGGTGGAGGTGTTGCTGTTAATATTCAGAACCACATTCCTGTAAAGATTAGAGAGGATCTCATGTTAAATAATGTGGAAGTAATATGGCTACAGGTTCATCTGCCTCACCTAAAGCCCATTCTGGTGGGAAGCTGCTATAGACCACCAAGTGCTAACAGTCAGTATCTAGATAAAATGTGTGAAAATGCTTGATAATGTATGTGATATCAACAGAGAGGTATATTTTCTGGGTGATTTAAATATTGACTGGCTTTCATCAAGTTGTCCATTCAAGAAAATGCTGCAAACAGTAACCAGTGCCTTCAACCTGGTTCAGGTTATCAGTCAACCTACCAGGATAGTTACAAACAGCACAGGAATGAAATCATCAACATGTATTGATCACAACTTTACTAATGCTGCAGAAATTAGCTTGAAAGCAGTATCTAGATCCATCGGATGTAGTGATCACAATATAGTATCAAATCAAATCAGATGTATTTATATATCCCTTCTTACATCAGCTGATATATCAAAGTGCTGTACAGAAACCCAGCCTAAAACCCCAAACAGCAAGCAATGCAGGTGTATGTCACGTTCCTGACCGGTTTTCTGTTATTTTGTATGTGTTTGACGGTCAGGGCGTGAGTTTGGGTGGGTAGTCTATGTTGTGTGTTTCTATGTTTGTTAAGGGTGACCTGCTATGGCTCTCAATTAGAGGCAGGTGGTTTTCATTTCCTCTGATTGAGAGCCATATTAAGGTAGGTGTTTTCACACTGTTTGTTTGTGGGTGGTTGTCTCCTGTGTCAGTGTCTGTATGTTACGCCACACGGAACTGTTTTCAGTTTTGTTTGTTCGTTCGTTTTATGTAGTCAGTTTTCCTGTTATTGCGTTCTTCGTGTTTCATGTAAGTTCGTCGTCCAGGTCTGTCTACATCGTTTATTTGATTTGTTAATTATTCAAGTGTAGTTCGTTTTTTTCGTCTTGTTTAAATAAATCATGTCATTTCACAACGCTGCGTTTTGGTCGAATCCCTGCTCCTCCTCTTCGGATGAAGCCAGCAGCATACCACCCTGCATACCACTACTGGCTTGCTTCTGAAGCTAAGCAGGGTTGGTCCTGGTCATTCCCTGGATGGGAGACCAGATGCTGCTGGAAGTGGTGTTGGAGGGCCAGTAGGAGGCACTCTTTCCTCTGGTCTAAAAAATATCCCAATGCCCCAGGGCAGTGATTGGGGACACTGCCCTGTGTAGGGTGCCGTCTTTCGGATGGGACGTTAAACAGGTGTCCTGACTCTCTGAGGTCATTAAAGATCCCATGGCACTTATCGTAAGAGTAGGGGTGTTAACCCCGGTGTCCTGGCTAAATTCCCAATCTGGCCCTCAAACCATCATGGTCACCTAATAATCCCCAGTTTACAATTGGCTCATTCATCCCCCTCCTCTCCACTGTAACTATTCCCCAGGTCGTTGCTGCAAATGAGAACGTGTTCTCAGTCAACTTACCTGGTAAAATAACGGTAAATAAATAAATAAATAAATAAATAAATGAAGAGGAGGAGGAAAGCCGTTACAGTGTAGAAGAAAGGTGGCTAGGAAAAACTCCCTAGAAAGGCCAAAACCTAGGAAGAAACCTAGAGAGGAACCAGGCTATGATGGGTGGCCAGTCCTCTTCTGGCTGTGCCGGGTGGAGATTATATCAGAACATGGCCAAGATGTTCAAATGTTCATAAATGACCAGCATGGTCAAATAATAATAATCACAGTAGTTGTCGAGGGTGCAACAGGTCAGCACCTCAGGAGTAAATGTCAGTTGGCTTTTCATAGCCGATCATTGAGAGTATCTCTACCGCTCCTGCTGTCTCTAGAGAGTTGAAACAGCATATCTGGGACAGGTAGCACGTCCGGTGAACAGGTCAGGGTTCCATAGCCGCAGGCAGAACAGTTGAAACTGGAGCAGCAGCACGGCCAGGTGGACTGGGGACAGCAAGGAGTCATCATGCCAGGTAGTCCTGAGGCTACCTGCAGTAGCCATGTCTACGAAAACCAAAGTTCCAAAGGCTGGGCCTAATATAGTGTATAAGAGGTCATACAATAAGTTCTTCAGTGATTCCTATGTTGTTGATGTAAAGAATATTTGTCCGTGATGTGTAGAGCAAACAGACACTGCATTTGAGACATTATGTAATTGCTTATTCCAGTTACTAATAAGCACGCACCCATTAAGAAAATGACTGTAAAAACTGTTAAATCCCCATGGATTGATGAGGAATTGATCAATTGTATGGTTGAGAGCGATGAGGCAAAAGGAATGACAAATAAGTCTGGCTGCACAACCGATTGGCAAACGTATTGCAAATTGAGAAATCATTTTGACTAAACTGAATAAAAAGAACAAGAAACTCCACTATGAAAAAAAGATAAATGACATAAAGAACGGAAGTAAAAAGCTTTGGAGCACCTTAAATACAATTTCAGGGTAACAAACAAACTCAGCTATATCACTAACTATATCATTCATTCATTCATGATGGCTCATTCATCACGAAACCAACTGATATTGCCAACCACTTTAATGATTTTTTCATTGGCAAGATTAGCAAATGTAGGCATGACATGCCAGCAACAAACGCTGACACTACACATCCAAAGATAACTGACCAAATTATGAAAGACCAGTATTGTAATTTTGAATTCCGTAAAGTGAGTGTGGAAGAGGTGAAAAAAGTATTGTTGTCTATTGTCAATGTCAACAACAATGACAAGCCACCGGGGTCTGACAAATTGGATGGAAAACTACTGAGGATAATAGAGGACAATATTGCCACTCCTATTTGCCATATTTTCAGTCTAAGCCTGCTAGAAAGTGTGTGCCCTCAGGCCCGGAGGGAAGCCAAAGTAATTCTGCTACCTAAGAATAGTAAAGCCCCCTTCACTGGCTCAAATAGCCGACCAATCAGCCTGTTACCAACCCTTAGTAAACTTCTGGAAAAAATGGTGTTTGACCAGATACAATGCTATTTTACTGTAATCAAATTGACAACAAACTTTCAGCATGCTTATAGGGAAGGACATTCAACAAGCACAGCACTTACACAAATGGCTGATGATTGGCTGAGAGAAATTGATGATAAAAAGATTGTGGGGGCTGTTTAGTTAGACTTCTTATGGCTTTACACCCACTGCTATATTGTGGATAAAGAGTTACCTGTCCAACAGAACACAGAGGGTGTTCTTTAATGGAAGCATCTCAAACATAATCCAGGTAGAATCAGGAATTACCCAGGGGAGCTGTCTAAGCCCTTGACTTTTTTCAATCTTTACTAATGACAAGCCACTGGCTTCGAGTAAAGCCAGTGCGTCTATGTATGCGGATGACTCAACTCTATTCATGTCAGCTACTACAACGACTGAAATGACTGCAACACTTAACAAAGAGTTGAAGTTAGTTTCAGAGTGGGTGGCAAGGAATAAGTTAGTCCTAAATTTTTGTAAAACTAAAATCATTGTATTTAGGACAAATCATTCACTAAACTTTATAAATCTCAACTAAATCTTGTAATAAATAATGAGGAAATTAAGCAAGTTGAGGTGACTAAACTGCTTGGAGTAACCCTGGATTGTAAACTGTCAAGGTCAAAACATATTGATACAACCGTAGCTAAAATGGGGAGAAGTCTGTCCATAATAAAGCGCTGCTCTACCTTCTTAACAGCACTATCAACAAGGCAGGTCCTACAGGCCCTAGTTTTGACACACCTTGACTACTGTGTGGTCAGGTGAACACAAAAAGGGACTTAGGAAAATTGGATGTACACAGAGAGCTAATATTAATAATACGCATGTCAATCTCTCCTGGCTCAAAGTGGAGAAGAGATTGACTTCATCACTACTTTATGAGAGGTATTGACATGTTGAATGCACCGAGCTGTCTGTTTGAACTACTGGCACACAGCTCGGACACCCATGCATACCCCACAAGACATGCCACAAGAGGTCTCTTCACAGTCCCCAAGTCCAGAACAGACTATGGGAGGCACACAGTACTACATAGAGCCATGACTACATGGAACTATTCCAAGCAGTAAAATTTGATTTAAAAAACAGATACAAATATACCTTATGGAACAGCGGGGACTGTGAAGCAACGCAAACATAGGCACGGACACAGGCATACACCACACACAAACACACAATAACATATGCACTATACACACACATACACATGGATTTTGTCCTGTAGATATGTGGTAGTGGTGGAGTAGGGGCCTGAGGGCACACGGTGTGTTGTGAAATCTGGGAATGTGTTATAATGTTTTTACAATTGTATAGACTGCCTTAATGTTGCTGGATCCCAGGAAGAGTAGCAAATGGGGATCAATAATAAATACAAATACAAATCTCATCCATTACCATTTAAATGTTGGTTAGCATTCTATTTCGGTTGTGTGTCTCCTATTCTAATCAAATCCATGGCTTCATCTGAAAGCCAACTGCCATGTTTCTCCAACCAGACACAAACACACAAAAAATGCACACACTCAAACAAATACACACACACACGTTTATTCAATACGCACACTCATGAGGGTTGAGTGTGCCTGTCAAAACGTTTCCTGTCAAAAATGTTCATCAGTAATCAAAGTTCCTGATTGAATTTGAAAAGTGAGCCTATCCATGTCAATCACATTACATGCATGGCTCATGCAGTCTCATCAGACACAGATATGGTGTGTGTGTGTGTGTGTGTGTGTGTGTGTTTCTCCGTGTGTGGTCGAAGCCTGCTCCAGAGACAAGGCCATGAAAACACCAGCAAAACAACACTACATAGTCGAGCTAGTAAAACACAAAGAATAACAGAGAGAGAGAGAGAGAGAGAGAGAGAGAGAGAGAGACAGGGAAAGTAAGACAGATTGAGGTAAAGAGGGCAAGAAGGAGGGTTTGAAAAACATTGGGAGAGAAAAAGACAGGGAAAGAGGGAATGGGAAAATGAGAGAGGAAGCGAGAGGGAGAGCGTTAGATGGATTATTTGTGGTGGTGATTTGTCATAAACAGACCACAGGCTCTTACACAAGAGTCTGACCCCAGCACACAGAGTGAACACAGAGTGAACACAGAGGCTCTTTCAGTAACCAGGGGAATAACACGGCTTGTGTGGTCGCTCTGTGTTTGTCTTTGTGTTTGTGTGAGTGTTGTTGCCCTAGTTGTACTTGTTTTGATTTAGACAGTGTTCTACAGCGGTTGTCTATCAACAAGACAGTAGATCAACTGTACAATAACAGTTTTACTTACTAAACTGTGGATTGTGTATCGACCCTCTCTGCACGGGTTAAGTGTTGTGTTTCCCTCGCTGATACTTCGGCGGGGTGCCTAACTCTGTTGCCTCCAGCTCACTTGGTTTAGATGTGTTGATGTGTAGCCTACCACCCATCATGTTTTCTTAGAGGCCTTTCTGCCCCTACAGAGAAATCCACGGGAAACACTCGTTCACAATTCCTTTTCTTCTCCTCTTTTAAAAATGCAATCTCTCCCCTCATCTAGCTTGGTTTAAAGCCTAATGGATATTCAGTAGCTTGTCTCCTAGGAACCAATAGAAACACATATGTTAGTAGCTGAATGGCTTAGATAGGCTGTGACCCCTGACCTTCTAAACCCTAGCTCATCAAGTCCAATTCCAATCTCAGATCATTTCCAATCCAATTCCCCTTTCCAGAAGGGGAGTTGACACACGCACACGCACACACACACCGCCCCTTATCCATACTCAATTTCCACTGACAGACCCCAAACGTCTCCAGACCGCAAATGGTTCGACCAATTAATGGCAATCTGTTAGGAAACAGATACACCCCCTTGTCAATGTCCAGCATGGGCTAAATGAATGAGAGGTTGGGGGTTGGGAGATATGGAGATTGAGGGGGTGTGGAGGAGTCAGGGCGGTGATTGGCAGTTTGAGGTACATCGTGCTTTGTTCCATTGGGATTTGCAGACTGGACAGTTTTCTGATTAGTCAGTCATTGATGTGTTAAAGGTCAATTGCCCCTTGGAGCCAACTTCTCTGGTTTTAAACAGCCTCCATGGCATCGATATGTGTCAGAAACATACATTCTAATGTAAAAAAAAAATGCCTGCAAGTGTAAACAGGAGAATGTTGAGCATAAAGTCAGTCTCGTCCAGTTTTGTAAGTGAGTTGGTCATGACATACTGGAGGGTTGGTTATGGATTACTTATATGGCCACTTTTTTCAGTGATGCCCAATTGACCAGAGACAACACGTTGTGGTCCACCCCTCAGCTGCCATGTGGACATTTGTTGTCAAGTCTGCATATGGGTACAACGCACGCACATTTCACTTAGCAAATGGGTTTCCATAAAGTTCTTCCAATGCGTTTCAACAATATTGCCAGATGGCCAGGAATTGATTACATCCGACACGGTCACTTCTGCTGCTTGTCAACCTTCAAACCACTGGTGTTGGTGAATATGTTAGCTAAGTAGATAGCTGGTGCTAGCTAGTTAGTAGCTACTTTTGGTTATACACAGTGGTAAAAAGTAAAGATATGTTCATAGAAAAAGACTCAAGTAAAAGTGAAAGTCACCCAGTAAAATACTACTTGAGTAAAAGTGTCAAAATATTTGGTTTTAAATATACTTAAGTATCAAAAGTAAAAGAAAAAGTATAAATCATTTCAAATTCCTTAAATTAAGCAAACCAGAAAGTACAATTGTTTTGTTTTTTAAATGTACAGATAGCCAGGGTCACTCCAACACTCAGACATAATTTACAAACAAAGCATTTATGTTTAGTGAGTCCGCCAGATCAGAGGCATTAGGGATGACCAGGGATGTTGTCTTGATGAGTGCTTGAATTGGACCATTTTCCTGTACTGCTAAGCATTCAAAATGTAACGAGTACTTTTGGGTGTCAGGGGAAAATAAAAATAGTTAAGTTAAATACACATACCAAAAAATCTACTTAAGTAGTACTTTCAAGTATTTTTACTTAAGTACTTTATACCACTGGTTATTCAACATGATTTGATAATGCTAACAAGCCAGGCTAGCTATGATACCACAGATGAAAGGGGAATGATACTGTTGCTAGCTAAATACATCAAGCTAACGTGTAACATGTAGCATGTCAGAGGAAGATGTGCATTAGCTCTCGAAAACCCTTGTTCTCCGTATGTAGGGTATTCAGAGGTTACATTCGCCCACTGCTGCGTCCATGTGAACTACAATTTCGACACTGTGTTTTAGCGTTTAGAATTGTCAATAATCATCGCGATCGAAACAACCGAAGAATATTTATAGTAAAAAGACACACTTACTGTAGCAGTTTTGCATAGATCCACAAGCTGTGTGTGCCTCCAATTGATGAACTACACTTCCTCCCCAGTTACGCTTACACACAGGTGTTCGGAGCACGATAGATCGGAGTATGAGCGAGTGGGTGTGTCGAAAGTGTGTGTGCATGGAAAACGAATAAGCCTATTGGACAGATTCGTTTCCACTCAAGACCGTTTTGCGTGGCTGATTGTGCTGCACTACGAGTCAATAGTAGGCCACAAGTGCTGTGTTGTGCCTGCCGACTTGAAGTGCTTCCTACTGGGTATCACGGTCCTGTCGCCGGCAGTAGCTACCTGGTAATTTTTTTCTCTCACATGATTTTATTTCAAGTAGGATAGCAGTCTACACAATAAATAAGTCATATTGATAACCATCTAGATGTCAACTTGAAACATACAGTATACTACTCAAAGGAGAGGGCATGAACAGCAACAACAAAGTGCCCTTTGCGCCCACTTGACAAGTACTACTGTCCAGTAACGGCGTGGGAAGTAACTACCTAGTCAATATCAGGGTGACCGTCACAGTAGCAACAATACACCTATCATCAATACTTTCAATAAAAAGTAAACAATTGTTAGTTTTATAACTGAAAGTGTACAATTATTTGTGTAAAACAAACAGTGAAATATAACAAACTCATCCTCTGGCTTAAAGTCCAAACTCTCGCAGTATGGTGGCTCAATGTACGGTAGTTGCATAGTAAGAAACGGAAGGAAAAAAACAACTAAATCAAAACCTTCTAACCGATAGCAGAGCGCTTTCGACACACCCACTCCTTTCCACACACCCACTACTGTCCTTTCGACACACCCACTCCTTTCCACACACCCACTACTGTCCTTTCGACACACCCACTCCTTTCCACACACCCACTACTGTCCTTTCGACACACCCACTACTGTCCTTTCGACACACCCACTCCTTTCCACACACCCACTACTGTCCTTTCCACACACCCACTCCTTTCCACACACCCACTACTGTCCTTTCGACACACCCACTCCTTAGCACACACCCACTACTGTCCTTTCCACACACCCACTCCTTTCCACACACCCACTACTGTCCTTTCGACACACCCACTCCTTTCGACACACCCACTACTGTCCTTTTGACACACCCACTCCTTTCCACACACCCACTACTGTCCTTTCGACACACCCACTCCTTTCCACACACCCACTACTGTCTTTTCCACACACCCACTCCTTTCCACACACCCACTACTGTCCTTTCCACACACCCACTCCTTTCCACACACCCACTACTCCACTACTCTTCTCCGCTAGATAGCTAATTAGCACGTGGCTGCTTATGTCTTCCGTCTGTCTTCTATTAACAAGCGTTGTAACATGGAGATATGGTTGTGTAGGAACATTAACCCTAACCCTATAAAGGTGTGTAGTAATTTAAAGTGCCAATATGTAACTTTTTGGCTGAACCAACCAAATTCACATGGAAATGTGAGTTATAAATCTAACATTCTACTTGTAACCAAGTCTAAGAAGTGGTAGATCTGTTCTATGTGCTCTATTTGTATGCTCCTCCTTCTTAAGTTTAGTGTTTGCGTATTTTACTTTTGGTTTTGTACACCAGATTCAAACTGCTGAAAATACAATATATTGGGTTATGGAAAACATACACTGCTCAAAAAAATAAAGGGAACACTTAAACAACACAATGTAACTCCAAGTCAATCACACTTCTGTGAAATCAAACTGTCCACTTAGGAAGCAACACTGATTGACAATACGTTTCACATGCTGTTGTGCAAATGGAATAGACAAAAGGTGGAAATTATAGGCAATTAGCAAGACACCCCCAATAAAGGAGTGATTCTGCAGGTGGTGACCACAGACCACTTCTCAGTTCCTATGCTTCCTGGCTGATGTTTTGGTCACTTTTGAATGCTGGCGGTGCTCTCACTCTAGTGGTAGCATGAGACGGAGTCTACAACCCACACAAGTGGTTCAGGTAGTGCAGCTCATCCAGGATGGCACATCAATGCGAGCTGTGGCAAGAAGGTTTGCTGTGTCTGTCAGCGTAGTGTCCAGAGCATGGAGGCGCTACCAGGAGACAGGCCAGTACATCAGGAGACGTGGAGGAGGCCGTAGGAGGGCAACAACCCAGCAGCAGGACCGCTACCTCCGCCTTTGTGCAAGGAGTAGCACTGCCAGAGCCCTGCAAAATGACCTCCAGCAGGCCACAAATGTGCATGTGTCTGCTCAAACGGTCAGAAACAGACTCCATGAGGGTGGTATGAGGGCCCGACGTCCACAGGTGGGGGTTGTGCTTACAGCCCAACACCGTGCAGGACATTTGGCATTTGCCAGAGAACACCAATATTGGCAAATTCAGGAAACAGCAGAGGGAGCACCCCAACACTCGACGTCAGCAAAACAAAGGAGATGATCGTGGACTTCAGGAAACAGCAGAGGGAGCACCCCCCCATCCACATCGACGGGACAGTAGTGGAGAAGGAGGAAAGTTTTAAGTTCCTAGGCGTACACATCACGGACAACCTGAAATGGTCCAACCACACAGACAGCGTGGTGAAGAAGGCGCAACAGCTCCTCTTCAACCTCAGGAGGCTGAAGAAATTCGGCTTGTCATCAAAAACACTCTCAAACTTTTACAGATGCACAATCGAGAGCATCCTGTCGGGCTGTATCACCGCCTGGTATGGCAACTGCTCCGCCCACAACCGTAAGGCTCTCCAGAGGATAGTGAGGTCTGCACAACGCTTCACCGGGGGAAAACTACCTGCTCTCCAGGACACCTACACCACCCGATGTCACAGGAAGGCCAAAAAGATCATCAAGGACAACAACCACCCGAGCCACTGCCTGTTCACCCCACTATCATCCAGAAGGCGAGGCCAGTACAGGTGTCAAAGCTGGGGCCGAGACACTGAAAAATAGCTTCTATCTCAAGGCCATCAGACTGTTAAACAGCCATCACTAACATTGAGTGGCTGCTGCCAACATACTAACTCACCTCTAGCCACTTCAATAATAAAAAATTGGATGTAATAAATGTATCACTATTCACTTTAAACAATGCCACTTTATATAATGTTTACTTAACCTACATTACTCATCTCATATGTATATACAGTCGTGGCCAAAAGTTTTGAGAATGCTTCAGTGTCTTTAGATATTTTTGTCAGATGTTACTACGGAATACTGAAGTATAATTACAAGCATTTCATAAGTGTCAAAGGCTTTTATTGACAATTACATGAAGTTGATGCAAAGAGTCAATATTTGCAGTGTTGACCCTTCTTTTTCAAGACCTCTGCAATCCGCCCTGGCATGCTGTCAATTAACTTCTGGGCCACATCCTGACTGATGGCAGCCCATTCTTGCATTATTAATGCTTGGAGTTTGTCAGAATTTGTGGGGTTTTGTTTGTCCACCCGCCTCTTGAGGATTGACCACAAATTCTCAATGGGATTATGGTCTGGGGAGTTTCCTGGCCATGGACCCAAATTATCGATGTTTTGTTCCCCGAGCCACTTAGTTATCACTTTTGCCTTATGGCAAGGTGCTCCATCATGCTGGAAAAGAATTGTTCGTCACCAAACTGTTCCTGGTTGGGAGAAGGTGCTCTCTGAGGATGTGTTGGTACCATTCTTTGTTCATGGCTGTGTTCTTAGGCAAAATTGTGAGTGATGAATGGTCTCAGGATGCTCTACTGTTGGTATGACACAAGACTGATGGTAGCGCTCACCTTGTCTTCTCCGAAAAATATTTTTTCCGGATGCCCCAAACAATCGGAAAGGGGATTCATCAGAGAAAATGACTTTACCCCAGTCCTCAGCAGTCCAATCCCTGTACCTTTTGCAGAATGTCAGTCTGTCCCTTATGTCTTTCCTGGAGAGAAGTGGCATTTTTGCTGCCCTTCTTGACACCAGGCCATCCTCCAAAAGTCTTCAACTCACTGTGTGTGCAGATGCACTCACACCTGCCTGCTGCCATTCCTGAGCAAGCTCTGTACTGGTGGTGCCCCGATCCCGCAGCTGAATCAACTTTAGGAGATGGTCCTGGCGCTTGCTGGACTTTCTTGAGTGCCCTGAAGCCTTCTTCACAACAATTGAACCGCTCTCCTTGAAGTTCTTGATGATCTGATAAATGGTTGATTTAGGTGCAATCTTACTGGCAGCAATATCCTTGCCTGTGAAGCCCTTTTTGTGCAAAGCAATGATGACGGCATGTGTTTCCTTGCAGGTAACCATGATTGACAGAGGAAGAACAATGATTCCAAGCACCACCCTCCTTTTGAAGCTTCCAGTCTGTTATTCGAACTCAATCAGCATGACAGAGTGATCTCCAGCCTTGTCCTCGTCAACACTCACACCTGTGTTAACGAGAGAATCACTGACATGATGTCAGCTGGTCCTTTTGTGGCAGGGCTGAAATGCAGTGGAAATGTTTTTTTTGTGATTCAGTTCATTTGCATGGTAAAGAGGGACTTTGCAATTAATTGAAATTCATCTGATCATTCTTCATAACATTCTAGAGTTTTGCAAATTGCCATCATACAAACTGAGGCAGCAGACTTTGTGAAAATGTATATTTGTGTCATTCTCCAAACTTTTGGCCACGACTGTACTCTATTCTATACCATCTACTGCATCTTGCCTATGCCGTTCGGCCATCGCTCATCCATATATATTTTTATGTACATATTCTTATTCATTACTTTACACTTGTGTAGTTGTTGTGGAATTGTTAGATTACTTGTTAGATATTACTGCATGGTCGTGACTAGAAGCACAAGCATTTCGCTACACTCACATTAACATCTGCTAACCATGTGTATGTGACAAATACAATTTGATTTGATTTGATGTACAGAATAAAGTCAGGAATTTTCATTTGAGACAGGATTTGGGGTTTCAGACTGATTGGGACTGGAAAGGAAAATAGCCTCGGCTCTAGGACAGGAGAATAGAATTTACCCTCATGCCTGTCTGAACTGTTAACAGACGTGATGTCTGTGACAGGGATGCCTGCTATGCATTGAATTGTGCATAGACCTATCACATTTGTGACTGTCTGAAGAGTCACAATGACAGCTCAAAGAGGCCCACGTTATTTTATAGGCCATACTGTAGGGGTTATCTGTAAGGTTTACTAACTGCATTCGGGTAGCGTCCGGCAGTGTTAATTATGCGTGTGCTTTGAATTTATGGTGACTTTGTGTAAATCAAATACCCTAGGCTAAAGGCTTTCATGCGACAACATGTTAGGATAATGTGCTATTTAATTTTTCTGTTAATCTGCTGCTGCTCATGTTGTATATTTTGGGGAATTGCATTAGTGCGACATTGGGGAAATTGTTGTAATTTCCCTGATCTTGTTATTTAATTTGTGGAAAATGTGAAGAGTTTTTCCGGGAGAGTCCAGGGATCACGGTTACTCATGTTAATCCCTAACTTAGATACTAGCTCGCAAGCTAAACATATGATGTAGCCAGCTTGCTTTCAATAATGTTTCACATTACAGTGCCTTCGGAAAGTATCCCTTGACTTATTGCATATTTTGTTGTGTTACGACCTGCTTTCAAAATTGATTACATATATATTTTTCCTCACCCATCTACACACAATACACCATAATGAAAAATGTAATGTTTTTAGATTTTTTTTGCAAATGTAAAGTGTCTCCCCTGAGTCAATACTTTGTGGAAACATCTTTGGCAGCAATTACAGCTGTGAGTCTTTCTGGGTAAGTTTCTAAGCGCTTTCGACACCTGGATTGTGCAACATTTGCCCATTATTACTTAAAAAATGATTTAAGCTCTGTCAAATTAGTTGTTGATCGTTGCTAGACAACTCTGTTCAAGTTTTGCAATAGATTTTCAAGTAGATTTAAGTCAAACCTGTAACTCTGCCATTCAGGAACATTCACTGTCTTCTTGGTAAGCAACTCGTGTAGATTTGGCCTTGTGTTTTAGGTTATTGTCCTGCTGAAAGGTGAACTCATCTCCTAGTGCCTGGTGGAAAGCAGATTGAACCTGGTTTCCTCTAGGATTTTGCCTGTGCTTAGCCACCACTATGCTTTAAAATATGGAGAGAGAGTGATACTTAGTAATGTGTTATATTGGATTTCCCCCAAACATAACACTTTGTATTTGTACAGGCTTCCTTATTTTACCTCTGTCAATTAGGTTGGTATTGTGGAGTAACTACAATGTTGTTGATCCATCCTCAGTTTTATCCTATCACAGCCATTAAATTCTGTGACAGTTTTAAAGTCACCTTTAGCCTCATGGTGAAATCCCTGAGCGGTTTCTTTCCTCTCTGGCAAGTGAGTTAGGAAGGACGCCTGTATGTTTGTAGTGACTGGGTGTATTGATACACCATCCAAAGTGTAATTATTAACTGCACCATGCTCAAAGGGATATTCAATGTCTGCTTTTTCTTACCCATCTACCAATAGGTGCCCTTCTTCGCGAGGCATTGGACAACCTCCTTGGTCTTTGTGGTTGAATCTGTTTGAAATTCACAAGGCGAGACCCAGATGCAGACACAGGAGGCAGATGGTTGGAGTCTTACAATATTTATTAATCCAAAGGGTAAGGCAAGAGAATGGTTTTGGACAGGCAAAAGGGTCAAAACCAGTTCAGAGTCCAAAAGGTACCGAAGGGCAGGCAGAATCAAGGTCAGGGCAGGCAGGATGATCAGGCAGGCGGGAAAGTAGTCCAGAGTCAGGCAGGGGTCAAAACCGGGAAGACTATCAAAAAGAGAATAGGAAAAGAAGTACGAGAAAAACACACTGGTTGACTTGACTAAAATACAGAACAAACTGGCAAAGAGAGACAGGAAATACAGGGATAAATACACTGGGGGAAATAAGCGACACCTGGAGGGGGTGGAGGCATTCACAGGAACAGGTGAAACGGATCAGGGCGTGACAGAGGAACCTTACAGATCATTTTATGTGAGGTGTACAGAGATGAGGTAGTCATAAAAAAAATGTGTTAAACACTATTACTGCACACAGAGTGAGTCCATGCAACTTATTATGTGACTTGTTATACATAGTCTTGCTATAACAAAGGGGTTGAATACTTATTGACTCGAGACATTTCAGCTTTTCATTTTAAATGAATTTGTAACAATTTCAAAAAACATAAATCCACGTTGACATTATGGGGTATTGTGTGTAGGCCAGTGACAAAAAAATCTAAATGCTATCCATTTAAATATCAGGCTGTAACACAACAAAATGTAAAATGTGGAAGTAGTCAAGAGGTGTGAATACTTTCTGAAGGCACTGTAGCTAGCTCACATCTGCCTGTAGTTGAACCCATGGGTTGAGAAAAACTCTGTCATATCCTTGATGGAGTGTCATACACTCCACCCCTCCTGACTGCACCTGTCTATAGCATGTAATACATTACATGGATGGAAGGGACTTCATCACCCACTGGAGACTTGAAGACAGAACCTCACCCAGAGAGCTGTGCATGTCAGTGTGTGGTTAGACAGCCAAATCCTCTATTTTTAGAGTCATTAAAACTCATTTTTCAACCACTCCACAAATGTCTTGTTCACAAACTATACTTCTAGCAAGTCGGTTAGGACATCTACTTTGTGCATGACAAGTAATTTTGCAACAATTGTTAACAGACAGATTATTTCACTTATAATTTACTGTAATCACAATTCCAGTGGGTCAGAAGTTTACATACACTAAGTTGACTGTGCCTTTAAACAGCTTGGGAAATTTCAGAAAATGATGGCATGGAAGCTTCTGTCAGGAATTGTGAAAACTGAGTTTAAATGTATTTGGCTAAGATGTATGTAAACTTCTGACTTCAACTGTATATTTACAAGACGTAATGAAAAGCTACTTTCGTAGCAAGGTGTTGTAGAACGAGTGTCTTATGAAACACATTCCAGGCACTGGCTCTTGCCGTCTTGCCATAACTGATTTGACAGAGAAATGTTAGCTAGATTGGATAGCCAGCTGCAGCTACTGTATCACCAAGCTATGCTAGCTAGCTGCTGCCAGCTTGTCTAAACAAGGTCAGCGCAGGCTTTAGTCTACACATAGAACTGAGTTAGCTGACTACCTTGAGATGGCGAGAAGTCCTCAATTTCAAAACGTTGTTCTCTCCATAGCAAAGCTATCTTAGCTCATTCACTAATGTCCTTGTTTGTTGTGATTGAATGGCAAAGGCACACCCAAAAAACACCCACATCAAACCACACCCCCAAGACAACTCTTGTTTGCCTTTATTCATGGCTGCTAGCATCTCTTAATGAGCACTGATGAAAAACATAGTCAAATCAGGGAGTGCAGTCGAAGGTTATTATAGTTTTTTGTTTATGTATCCATTTTTATTTCTATTCGTTTTCATTTTTTTGTTTAGTTCCAGTTAGTTTTTCGACATATTTTACATTGGATATTGAGCCAGCACTGAAGGTGGCGGTAAGTCACCAAAATTAGCTTTACACTTTGTTCAATCATCAAAAGAAAATGGACTACTTTAGAATGGAGATTCCCATGCTGTCACAGGCACCATGATGACACAGATTCCCATGCTGTCACAGGCACCATGATGACACAGATTCCCATGCTGTCACAGGCACCATGATGACACAGATTCCCATGCTGTCACAGGCACCATGATGACACAGATACAACGTTGCAATCTCAATACATTTCAATGCCCTGTTCCAACTGAAGCAGGTATCCAGACCCCTTGACTTTTTCCACATTTTGTTACGTTACAGCCATATTTTAAAATGTATTAAATTGTTTTTCCCCCTCATCAATCTACACAAAATATCCCATAATGACAAAGTAAAAACCGGTTTTAGACATTTCTGCAAATTGACTCAATACTTGTTGAAGCACCCATGGCAGCAATTACAGCCTCGAGTCTTCTTCTTCTACAAGTTTGGCACGCATGTATTTGGGGAGTTTCTCTCATTCTTCTCTGCAGATCCTCTATAGCTCTGTCAGTTTGGATGGGGAGCGTCGCTGCACAGCTATTTTCAGGTTTCTCCAGGTTTAAGTCCGGGCTCTGGCTGGGCCACTCAAGGACATTCAGAAACTGGTCCAGAAGCCACTCCTGCATTGTCTTGGCTATGTGTTTAGGGTCGTTGTCCTGTTGGAAGGTGAACCTTCGCCCCCAGTCTGAGGTCCTGAGCTCTCTGGAGCAGGTTTTCATCAAGGATCTCTCTGTACTTTGCTCCGTTCATCTTTCCCCTCGATCCTGACTAGTCTTCCAGTCCCTGTCGCTGAAAAATATTCCCAGAGCATGATGCTGCCACCAGCATGCTTCACCGTAGGGATGGTGCCAGGTTTCCTCCAGACGTGATGCTTGGCATTCAGGCCAAAGAGTTCAATCTTGATTTCATCAGACCAGAGAATCTTGTTTCTCATGGTCTGAGAGTCCTTTAGGTGCCTTTTGGCAAACTCCAAGCGGGCTGCCATGTGCCTTTTACTGAGGAGTGGCTTCCCTCTGGCCGCTCTACCATAAAGGCCTGATTGGTGGATTGCTACAGTTATAGTTGTCCTTTTGGAAGGTTCTCCCATCTCCACAGAGGAACTCTGGAGCTCTGTCAGTGACCATCGGGTTCTTGGTCACCTCCTTGACCAAGGCCTTTCTCCCCCAATTGCACAGTTTGGCCGGGCGGCCAGCTCTAGGAATAGTCTTGGTGGTTGCAAACTTCTTCCATTTAAGAATGATGGAGGCCACTGTGTTCTTGGGGACCTTCAATGCTGCAGACATTTTTTGGTACCCTTCCCCAGATCTGTGCTTCGACACAATCCTGTCTTGGAGCTCTATGGACAATTCTTTCGACCTCATGGCTGGGTTTTTGCTCTGACATGCGCTGTCAACTGTGGGACCTTATATAGACAAGTGTGTGCCTTTCCAAATCATATCCAATCAATAAAATGTACCACAGGTGGACTCCAATCATGTTGTAGAAACATCTCAATGATGATTAATGGGAACAGGATGCACATGAGCTTAATTTTGAGTCTCATAGAAAAGGGTCTGAATACTGATGTGAATAAGGTAATTCTGTTTTTGGTTTTTATTAAGTTTGCAAAAATGTTGAAAAATCGGTTTTTGCTTTGTCATTATGGGGTATTGTGTATAGATTGGTGAGGGAAAAAAAGGATTTAATCAATTTACGAATAAGGTTGTACGCAACAAAATGTGGAAAACATCAAGACGTCTGAATGCTTTCCAAATTCACTGTATGCTTTAACTATAGAGATGTATAGAGGACTCTCGTGCCTAAAAGCCTGTTTTAGCATGGGCAGCACCATTGTAGTAAACTGGGGTAGTTCCTGCAGTCGAATTACAAAAGCACCTTCTAGTGGCATCATGGGTGGAACGTTATTAATATTTTTTATGATGTCATATTTAATAAAGATGTTAAACAATGAAATTAAAAAAAGAAAATGCAGTGTTTTTATGTCAAACTGTTTTGTGTTATTTCATTCTTCTGTGATTAATATAAAGTGTAATATTGAGATGCAAACTCAAAATTGAATAAATTTCAACTCTATATCTGACATGGTACAGGTGCCTCCTTTTTTAAAGCCCTTAACCGTGTGTGTGAGGTGTATACTTTTGTTTCAAAGTAGATTGTTTAAGACTGACTTCTGTGTGACCCTGATTTAGCCCACTGCAGTATTAATTATTGACACAGTGGAAGCTCCAAGACGTTGCTGGTTTCCACAAGTGAAATGATAAGTTGTTGATATGTTGTCACATCTGGTGGCATCTGATCAATCTGGAGGCTCCTGGAGGTTTCAGAAAGAGAGAGTCTTACGTTTGGATGTTTAGAGCATGACATAACTGTGGTCTCATGATTACAGGGTAGAAACAGTCCATGTCCTGATTCTATGTCATTGTGATATCATTGTACAGTGTGTGTGTGTGTGTGTGTGTGTGTGTGTGTGTGTGTGTGTGTGTGTGTGTGTGTGTGTGTGTGTGTGTGTGCTGTATATACAGTTGAAGTCAGAAGTTTACATACACCTTAGCCAAATACATTTTAACTCAGTTTTTCACAATTCCTTTAATCCTTGTAAAATTCCCTGCTTAGGTCAGATAGGATCACCACTTTATTTAAGAATACGAAATGTCAGAATAATAGTAGAGAGAATGATTTATTTCAGCTTTTATTTCTTTCATCACATTCCCAGTGGGTCAGAAGTTTACATACACTCAATTCGTATTTGTTAGCATTGCCTTCATAATGTTTAACTTGGGTCAAATGTTTCGGGTAGCCTTCCACAAGCTTCCCACAATAAGTTGAGTGAATTTTGGCCCATTCCTCCTGACAGAGCTGGTGTAACTGAGTCAGGTTTGTAGGCCTCCTTGCTCGCACACTCTTTTTCAGTTCTGCCCACAAGTTTTCTAGAGGATTGAGGTCAGGGCTTTGTGATGGCCACTCCAATACCTTGACTTTGTTGTCCTTAAGCCGTTTTGCCACAATCTTGGAAGTATGCTTGGGGTCATTGTCCATTTGGAAGACCCATTTGTGACCAAACTTTAACTTCCTGACTGATGTCTTGAGATGTTGCTTCAACATAGCCACATCATTTTCCTGCCTCATGATGCCATCAATTTTGTGAAGTGCACCAGTCCCTCGTGCAGCAAAGCACCCCACAACATGATGCTGCCACCCCCGTGCTTCACGGTTGGGATGGTGTTCTCCGGCTTGCAAGCCTCCCCCTTTTTCCTCCAAATATAACGATGGTCTTTATGGCCAAACAGTTCTATTTTTGTTTCATCAGTCCAGAGGACATTTCTCCATGTGCAGTTGCAAACCATAGTCAGGCTTTTTTATGGTGGTTTTGGAGCAGTGGTTTCTTCCTTGCTGAGCGGCCTTTCAGGTTATGTCGATATTAGACTCGTTTTACTATGCATATAGATACTTTGTACCTGTTTCCTCTAGCATCTTCACAAGGTCCTTTGCGGTTGTTCTGGGATGGATTTGCACTTTTTGCACCGAAGTACATGGTACCTTCAGGTGTTTGGAAATTGCTCCCCAGGATGTACCAGACTTGTGGAGGTCTACAATTTATTTTCTGAGGTCTTGGCTGATTTCTTTTGATTTTCCCATGATGTCAAGCAAAGAGGCAGTTATTTTGAAGGTAGGCCTTGAAATACATCCACAGGTACACCTCCAATTGACTCAAATGAAGTCAATTAGCCTATCAGAAGCTTCAAAAGCCATGACATAATTTTCTGAAATTTTCCAAGCTGTTTAAAGGCACAGTCAACTTAGTGTATGTAAACTTCTGACCCACTGGAATTGGGATACAATGAATTATAAGTGAAATAATCTGTCTGTAAACAATTGTTGGAAAAATGACTTGTGTCATGCACGAAGTAGATGTCCTAACTGACTTTCCAGAAGTATAGTTTGTTAACAAGACATTTGTGGAGTGGTTGAAAAACAAGTTTTAATGACTCCAACCTAAGTGCATGTAAACTTCTGACTTCAACTGTATGTGTGTGCCTGTGTGTGTGTGTTTTTTCGTGTGTGCGTGTGTGTTTGTACATGTTGCATGTGTGCCTCTATACGTGTATGCTTTCAGTCCTGCTCTCAGCAATTAAATGCAGTTCCCCCACTACCATTGATCAAGGTCTGATTCTCCTTGAGAACATGAAGAGAGAATAAATCCATCCCAGCTTTGAACCACTGGAACCATGGCGACAGAGAGACCCCATGTGATGGTGATTCCTCAACCTATACTTGTTCCAAGCCATAGAGAGGACATCGTTCCACACAATGCATCATGCAAATTAAGCTGATCTCTATGTGAAGCTTACTGTACTGTAGCTGGATAGTACACACGCTATAGTGCAGACACACTACTACTCACATTCATTGCACTGAAGGACAACGTTATTGATAGCATACTCAGACTGAAGTATGACTCACTCAGAATAGGACAGACAAAAACATGTATGATAAAACTGTTTTATAGTCAACCCCTTGGGGAACAGTCCGGGGCAAATCTCAGGAATAGAACAGGAATAACAACTCACTGCTCCAATGCTCAGTGTAACATAGAATGCGTTTCCAAAGCTAGTCTCAACTCCGACACTGTATATTTCTGTGTGAGAATGTTGCATTGATTAGGGAACATTGTATTAATGTGGCTTTTATGGGCTTTATTGCCCTATTAATCACATGAGTCATTGAGAACTGTCTGCCACATGTACTTTGAGCATGCCGTGTGTGCTTTATAACTGAGCTCTTATGTTTGCTTTCAGTCCATCAATATAAAACACTTTTTCTCACAGAATACCACATATGACATTACTGCAGGAGGACCATGGTGTTCTGTACTGAAACACACACACACACACACACACACACACACACACACACACACACACACACACACACACACACACACACACACACACACACACACACACACACACACACACACACACATACACACACACACAGGCACCCAAGCATTCACGCATACCCACACACACACACACACAAACACACGCACAGACAAAACGCACACACACACAGGCACACACACATCTGTAACAGATCGTGTGGGCTTATGACAAGCTGACGCAATTATGACCCAGCTCTCTCTCTCCCTCTGTGTGGATGTGCATGTGTGTGTTTGTGTGTATCTGTATGATGCTGAGCGAGAGAGAGAGAGAGAGAGAGAGAGTGTGTGTTTGGGTCAGTGTGCGTGTGAGTCCCTACATGTGTGTGTGTTGTTGCAGAGAGACAAGCATGGTGTTGTAGCTGTAAATCATCTGTGTTCTTACTAACTGAGGTTTGACCCACATAACTCTGTAATTTATGGTGGCTTTTAGGCTCTTAGTTATCCAGATAGAACAGAAAATATCACCCTGTCTGCATACGATATCAATTAGATGTAGCATCTTAGTATGAACTGCATCTCCCGTCCTTAATAATGATTTATGGAGTGTAAACATTGCTAATAGTGTGCAGACTTATGTCTCCCATATCGGGTAGAAGGTCAACTAACTAACTAACTCACAAACACACACACACACACACACACACACACACACACACACACACACACACACACACACACACACACACACACACACACACACACACACACACACACACACACACACACACACACACACACACACACACAGAGAGATCATAAGGGTCCCAGTCTAAAGCAGTGGCCCTGGGCTAGGAGATAAGGGGATACTGTTAGCAGCTGTTGGAGAGGCTGATGTGTCATTCAAACCTACATTAGAGACAAAACAGCCTGAGCACTGATTCATCTTGTGTTTGCTCCTCCACCTTGTCTCTTCTACTCCTCTTCATTAGATGAGGGCCTTTTGCGTCATTTTAATGTAACTGTCTGGTCTCTGTATTAAAATGTCACAGTCCTCTCCCCCTGTGAGCTCTGTTTATTTTGCCAGCTGTCCCCTCTGACAATCCTGGGACACTTTTACTGAAGAAAGACAGAAGAAATGAATCACACATGCAAAGTCACACATACAAATGCAGATCAGCAAATAGTCACACGAAAACCACCTTGCTATCTTGTGGTCTATTTATGCGGAACCCGTTTTGTGGTCGTGGTTAGGCTATGTACCAGTGGGGGCTGCTGAGGGGAGGATGGCTCATAATAATGGATTGAACGGAGCGAATGGAATGGCATCAAACCATGTGTTTACATTCCACTGATTCTGCTCCAGCCAATACCATGAGCCAAACCTCCCCAATGAAGGTGGCGCCAACCTCCTGTGGTATATACCTAGGCTCTCTAGGATATGGAGTTCATGCCACAGGAAAGGAAAGTTGTTTTATCACTTTGTACATTCCCCAAAAAAACTGGTTGAATCAACGTTGCTTCCACGTCATTTCTACGCAAAGATTCAATGGGATGACGTCGAATCAGTGTGGAAAACGGATTGGATTTCCAAAAAGTTGTCAACGTTAGATCATTTGGTGTTTTTTTCCACCAAACTTTTAACCTAAATCCAATGACACCGTGATATTTTTACTTGATTTCACTAACTCACGTTAGTTGACAACTCAGCCAAATGCATATCAAAACTAGCCGTTGAAGTGACATTTGTGCCCAGTGGGTAGACATCTGAGTGCTGGAGCATGTGAACACCTTTGTTATGATTATAGTAAGTGAAAGAATGTGGTTTAAAGGAACCAGAACTTACAGAGCAGGCTATGTTGTGAAGTGTCCTGAACATTACGGTATGTGGGCGAACCAGCTACACTGCCTCGTGATGTTGTTTCATTCCTCTCTGTCACACACTAACTTATAGTTGGCCGTCTAGATGGCGCTTAGTTAGGAGAACAGACACAGGTCTGAGAGGGACACACAGTCTTTAGATTACTCTTATTTTACCATGCTAAAATGCAGTAGTATTTACTTACACTGAGTGTAGGAAACATTATGAAAAACTTCCTAATAATATTGGGAAGGTTTCAACTAATTGTTGAATGTTGCATTTACAGTTGAAGTCGGAAGTTTACATACACTTAGGTTGGAGTCATTAAAACTCGTTTTTCAACCCCTCCACAAATTTCTTGTTAACAAACTATAGTTTTGGCAAGTCGGTTAGGACATCTACTTTGTGCATGACACAAGTCATTTTCCAACAATTGTTTACAGACAGATTATTTCACTTATAATTCACTGTATCACAATTCCAGTGGGTCAGAAGTTTACATACACTAAGTTGACTGTGCCTTTAAACAGCTTGGAAAATTCCAGAAAATGATGGCATGGCTTTAGAAGCTTCTGATAGGCTAATTGACATAATTTGAGTCAATTGGAGGTGTACCTGTGGATGTATTTCAAGGGCTACCTTCAAACTCACTGTCTCTTTGCTTGACATCATGGGAAAATCAAAAGAAATCAGCCAAGACCTCAGAAAATAAATTGTAGACCTCCACAAGTCTGGTACATCCTTGGGAGCAATTTTCAAACGCCTGAAGGTATCACGTTCATCTGTACAAACAAGAGTACGCAAGTATAAACACCATGGGACCACGCAGCCATCATCCCACTCAGGAAGGAAACGCTTTCTGTCTCCTAGAGATGAAGGTACTTCGGTGCGAAAAGTGCAAATCAATCCCAGAACAGCAGCAAAGGACCTTGTGAAGATGCTGGAGGAAACAGATACAAAGTATCTATATCCACAGCAAGGAAGAAGCCACTGCTCCAAAACCGCCATAAAAAAAGCCAGACTATGGTTTGCAATTGCACATGGAGAAATGTCCTCTGGACTGATGAAACAAAAATATAACGGTTTAGCCATAATGACCATTGTTATGTTTGGAGGAAAAAGGGGGAGACTTGCAAGCCGAAGAACACCATCCCAACCGTGAAGCACGGGGGTGGCAGCATCGTGTTGTGGGGGTGCTTTGCTGCAGGAGGGACTGGTGCACTTCAAAAAATAGATGGCATCATGAGGCAGGAAAATTATGTGGATATATTAAAGCAACATCTCAAGACATCAGTCAGGAAGTTAAAGCTTGGTCACAAATGGGTCTTCCAAATGAACAATGACCCCAAGCATACTTCCAAAGTTGTGGCAAAATGGCTTAAGGACAACAAAGTCAAGGTATTGGAGTGGCCATCACAAAGCCCTGACCTCAATCCTATAGAAAATTTGTGGGCAGATCTGAAAGTGTGCGAGCAAGGAGGCCTACAAACCTGACTCAGTTACATCAGCTCTGTCAGGAGGAATGGGCCAAAATTCACCCAACTTATTGTGGGAAGCTTGTAGAAGGCTACCCTAATCGTTTGACCCAAGTTAAACAATTTAAAGTCAATGCTACCAAATACAAATTGAGTGTATGTAAACTTCTGACCCACTGGGAATGTGATGAAAGAAATAAAAGCTGAAATAAATCATTTTCTCTGCTGTTATTCTGACATTTCACATTCTTAAATAAAGTGGTGATCCTATCTGACCAAAGCAGGGAATTTTACAAGGATTAAAGGAATTGTGAAAAACTGAGTTAAAATGTATTTGGCTGAGGTGTATGTAAATTTCCGACTTCAACTGTATATTTTTGCTCAGTATAGAAACATGAAAGCCTAATGTTTTTTCCACGTTCATGTTTTATTTGATTAAAAACCAAGCATAGTCTCCCCCTCTCAATGAAAGCTGTTTTCTTGTTGTCCTGCCCCGATGTAAACAAGTCAGTTAGTCAAGACCGTTGATGAAGTGTTTGGGTCGTGAGACCGCTTGGAAATGAATCTTAATCACCAAAGTTTTATTAAAAGATCAAGTTTGAGAGGAGCATAACAGTGAGCTGACATTCCCTTTTAATCTATGTATTGTAGGTAGACCTACATTATTATAGCCATGCCCCCTCCATGATGTAGTCTACCTGTGTCCATTCCCATCAACCTAGTATTTAGCAGATATTTTCCTGTAACAATTGTTTGTTTTCCGTTTCATATTTTGAAAACCCAAGCCCTCCCTAGTCTGCGTTGTTTTAATAAGATATGCCCACGGGAAGCAATTATGGTGCCTGTAAGTGTATTTAGACATAGCCTATTTAAAACAAGTTGTTTTGTTTAGAATTTCTCACTCTATTTTAGTGAATTTAATCTTGCTTATTGACAACGTTTGACATGTCCATGCTCAGCCGCAACACAATTTACAGTAGGCATAGCTCCTATATCAGTGTGAATGCTATGTATATATTTCAACATGGAAGCCATGCAATTACTTAGAACAATGTGGACTGAAAACAGGTTCAAGTTAACATATTTAGCAAAGATGGGATAGGTCTACATTTTGTTATTTTGTTTCTGGAAGCTGTTGAACAAACTATAACGGACTAACATTGGAATTGGAGTTGATTCCAAGGCAATACATAATACATAATACCATGATTAAAATGTAACCATTGTCTTTGTTGTTGTCATCGTTGTGATAGAGATTGCAATAAAGATTATGTACTTTAATAGCCCATACAGGATGGAAATTTGTCTTCTGCTTATTTAATAAACATATTTTTCCCTCTTTGTCGATCTTGTCTCATCACTGCAACTCCCCAACGGGTTCGTGAGGCAAAGGTCAAGTCATGCGTCCTCCGAAACATGACCCGCCAACCCACGCTTCTTTACACCCGCCCACTTAACCCGGAAGCCAGTCACGCTAATGTGTTTGAGGAAACACCTTTCACCTGATGAGGTCAGCCTGCAGGAACCTGGCCCGCCACAAGGGGTTGCTAGAGCATGATGAGCCAAGTAAAGTCCCCCCGGCCAAACACTCCCCTGACGACGCTGGGCCAATTGTGTGCTGCTCGATCAAGGCTGGTTATGATACAGTCCGGTTTCGAACCCGGGACTGTAGTGAAGACCACTGCGCCACTCGGGAGGCCCCAGGCTAAACTTTTTTAGTGTGGCCTTTAATACTGTACTGTATTATATGATACTGTATAATAAAAAACACTCTCGCACTCCAGATTACATTTACGAACTCACCCGTAGTATAAACCAGCCTTTAGTCTTGAAATCTTTGGTTGTTTTGTACATGGCCTCACAGCTTAAGAGGGTGTAAACGATGCTGAATGCCTCTCCAGTATGTGTACCAAAACATTCAAGGGCCATTTTCTCAAAAGTGATTTTACAAGTTTATCAACTTTCAAAGCATAATTACTTTCCCATTGTTCCTCAACTGTAGTGTAAGCTATACCATTTTCTAGTGTCTACTTTTATCCAATGTAAAAAACTCAATTTCAAATTTTGCTACATAAGACCGAATACAGTGTGTCGCAAGTCACGACTTCACATGAGAGCCATTTGAAAGTTTAAAGAAATGTTTTTAACTTCTTATGGCTGCAAGCCTGACGTCGGTACACTTATGACAACAGCCAGCTCAAGTGCAGGGCGCGAAATTCAAAATATACACTGCTCAAAAAAATAAAGGGAACACTTAAACAACACAATGTAACTCCAAGTCAATCACACTTCTGTGAAATCAAACTGTCCACTTGGGAAGCAACACTGATTCACAATACATTTCACATGCAGTTGTGCAAATGGAATAGACAAAAGGTGGAAATTATTGGCAACTAGCAAGACACCCCCAAAAAAGGAATGGTTCTGCAGGTGTGACCACAGACCACTTCTCAGTTCCTATGCTTCCTGGCTGATGTTTTGGTCACTTTTGAATGCTGGCGGTGCTTTCACTCTAGTGGTAGCATGAGACGGAGTCTACAACCCACACAAGTGGCTCAGGTAGTGCGGTTCATCCAGGATGGCACATCAATGCGAGCTGTGGCAAAAAGGTTTGCTGTGTCTGTCAGCGTAATGTCCAGAGCATGGAGGCGCTACCAGGAGACAGGCCAGTACATCAGGAGACGTGGAGGAGGCCGTAGGAGGGCAACAACCCAGCAGCAGGACCGCTACCTGACGCAAGCATATTATTATTACTATTGGATAGAAAACACTCTCTAGTTTCTAAAACCGTTTGAATTATATCTGTGAGTCAAACAGAACTCATTTGGCACAAACTTCCTGACCAGGAAGTGGAAAGTCTGAAATCGATGCTCTGTTCTACTTCCTGCCTATACATGGGCATGATACATAAGAGTATACGTGCACTTCATAGACCTTCCCCTGGATGTCAAGAGGCTGTGAGAGAAGAAATTTCGTGTTTATCTTGGTCTGAATTGGAATACAAGCTCTTTGTATGACGTGTCCCTCATTTCCGGTACTCTGAGGAGCGTGCGGTGGACAGTGGGATTGCCTTCTGTTTAGCTGCCGTTATGGACGACTACTATCTCCGGCTCTGATTTTATTTGATACATGTGACCATATCATTGTAAAGTATGTTTTTTCAATATAGTTTAATCAGATTATTGAAATTTCTTCGGGAGTTTTGCCGTGTTCCGTTTTCTGACTTTGTTGACGATGGAGAGATCCGCGCCACTTGGCCAGTGTGCTTGCTAATTCAAGAGGGAAAAACGATGTTCTAAATCCAAACAACGACTGTTCTGGACAAAGGACCCCTTCTCCAACATTCTGATGGAAGATCACCAAAAGTAAGAAACATTTTATGATGCTATTTCATATATCTGTCGAACTGTATACTAGTAGTTTTGCACCCAGGTTTTGGCCACTCTCTCGCTATAACATAAGCCTTATGTCGTAATGAAGATATTTTTAGAATTCTAACACGGCGATTGCATTAAGAACTAATGGATCTATCATTTCCTATACAACATGTATTTTTTTGTAATGTTTATGAATAGCTATTTGGTCAGAATAGGTGAGAGTCTAATATAAATATCCGCACATTCTGGGAAAAGGAAGCTACGTTAGCATAATGGATAACCACTGATTTCAGCTCTAAATATGCACATTTTCGAACAAAACATAAGTGTATGTATAACCTGATGTTATAGGACTGTCATCTGAGGAAGGTTTATGAAGGTTAGTGAAAATTAATATATTTTGCTGGTTTATTCGCTATCGCTAACGTGCCTTGATGAATGAATGCGGTTGTGTGGTAGGCTATTGTAGTAAGCTAATATAATGCTATATTGTGTTTTCGCTGTAAAACACTTAAAAAATCTGAAATATTGGCTGGATTCACAAGATGCTTGTCTTTCATTTGCTGTACACGATGCATTTTTCAGAAATGTTTTATGATGAGTATTTAGGTATTCCACGTTGGTCTCTATAATTACTCTGGCTGCTTCGGTGCTATTTTTGACGGTAGCTGTGATGGTAGCTGCAATGTAAAACTGATTTATACCTTAAATATGCAAATTTTTCGAACAAAACATAGATTTATTGTATAACATGTTATAAGACTGTCATCTGATGAAGTTGTTTCTTGGTTGGTTTGGTTGGTTCTTGGTTAGTTAGGTTGGCTTTGTGCATGCTACCTGTGCTGAGAAAAATGTCTGTCCTTATTTGTATTTGGTGGTGAGCTAACATAAATATACGTGCTGTTTTCGCTGTAAAACGTTTTAAAAATCGGACATGTTGGCTGGATTCACAAGATGTGTACCTTTCATTTGCTGTATTGGACTTGTTAATATGTGAAAGTTAAATATTTCAAAAAAATACATTTTGAATTTTGCACTCTGCCTTTTCAGTGGAATGTGGGAGGAGTTCCGCTGGCGGAACGCCAGAGTCAGACAGGTTAATAAAAAAATTAGGCACATTTGGGCAGTCTTGATACAATTTTGAACAGAAATGCAATGGTTTATTGGATCAGTCGAACACTATGCACACACACACTGCTGCCATCTAGTGGGCAATATATAAATTGCACCTGGGCTGGAATAATACATTATGGCCTTTATCTTGCATTTCAAAGTTGACGGTACAAAAAAACATACAAAAAATGTTTGTTTTTTCTTTGTATTACCTTTTACCAGATCTAATGTGTTATATTCTCCTACCTTCCTTTCACATTTCCACAAACTTCAAAGTGTTTCCTTTCAAATGGTACCAAGAAAATGCATATCATTGCTTCAGGACTTGAGCTACAGGCAGTTAGATTTGGGTATGTCATTTTAAAAGACCAAGTCCATATTATTGCAAGAACAACTCAAATAAGCAAGGAGAAATGAAAGTCCATCATTACTTTAAGACATGAAGGTCAGTCAATACGGAACATTTCAAGAACTTTGTTTCTTCTAGTGCAGTCGCAAAAACTATCAAGCGCTATGATGAAACTGGTTCTCATGAGGACCGCCACACGAATGGAAGACCCAGAGTTACCTCTGCTGCAGAGGATAAGTTCATTAGAGTTACCAGCCCCAGAAAGTATAGCCCAAATGAATGCTTCACAGAGTTCAAGTAACAGACACATCTCAACATCAACTGTTCATAGGAGACTGTGTGAATCGGGCCTTCATGGTTGAATTGCTGCAAAGAAACCACTACTAAAGGACACAAATAAGAAGAAGATACTTGCTTGGGCCAAGAAACATGAGCAATAGACATTAGACCGGTGGAAATTTGTCATTTCGTCTGGAGTCCAAATTGGAGATTTTTGGTTCCAACTGCCGTGTCTTTGTGAGACGCGTGTGGGTGAACGGATGCTCTCCTCGTGTATTTCCCACCGTGAAACATGGAGGAGTGTTATGGTATGGGGTACTTTGCTGGTGACACTGTCTGTGATTTATTTAGAATTCAAGGCACATTTAACCAGCATGGCTACCACAGCATTCTGCAGTGATACTTCATCCCATCTGGTTTCGGCTTAGTGGGACTATCATTTGTTTTCAACAGGACAATGACCCAATATACCTCCAGGTTGTGTAAGGGCTATTTTACCAAGAAGGAGAGTGACGGAGTGCTGCATCAGATGACCTGGCCTCCACAATCCTCCGACCTCAACCAAATTGAGATGGTTTGGGATGAGTCGGACCGCAGAGTGAAGGAAAAGCAGCCAACAAGTGCTCAGCATATGTGGGAACTCCTTCAAGACGGTTGGAAAAGCATTCCAGGTGAAGCTGGTTGAGAGAATGCCAAGAGTGGGCAGATCTGCCATCAAGGCAAAGGGTGACTATTTGAAGAATCTCAAATATAAAATATATTTTCATTTGTTTAACACTTTTTTGGATACTACATGATTCCATATGGGTTATTTCATAGTTTTGATTTCTTTACTATTACTCTACAATGTAGAAAAGAGTAAAAATAAGGAAAAACCCTTGAATGAGTAGGTGTTCTAAAAGAATGATGCTGTCAGATGAGACATCATCATATATCTTCCACGTCAGATGTATGGGAAAGCGATGATCATGTGGGAAATTGAGTAATATCAATCCAAGTGCAGGAATCCAAGTGTTTATGGAGATTTTAATTGTATCATGCATTACGGCAATACCCAATTTTTCCATTTAACTTCTAAGGTTAGCAGATCTTCTTTTAGCATCCTAAAAATCGATTTAAAGTCCAGATACCAGATAAATAACCCTATCAGATATTTATGTAGTTGGTGCTGTATATTCTTTGTTCGTTTTCAATTGTACATTTATGCTTCCCACATATAAAAACCACAAAGACTGCTAGAAAGGCCCAAACGCAAGATGGTAATTTTGATGACTCACATGATGACCCTATTGTAGCCTACTGAGCATGCTAAGCTGGTACGCACCAAGTTGTCCTTCAAGTTTTAATATGGAAAATGGCTGTGAGGATTTTTCTGTAATATTCACAACATATTGACAAAATTATGATCTTTATAGAATAACATCTAATTTCATCAATTACATCTTGAAAAACGTATTTCAGTGAACATTATCAAGCCAGCAGCAGTTGAAACAGAAAGGTGATTCTCTCCTCCCTTCCGTCACGGTTTTAGCTTGCGGCTATCACTGTCTAGCTGGCAAGCTTTAGGATATACTATCCCATACCGGTGACAAACTTGGCTGTGTTGTCAATATATGGCAGTACAGAAACAACACCTCGCTCACTAATTTTTCCAGCTGGAAAGAAACAGCCACAAATTAGTTCAGAAATTGAGGTAGCTAGCTATATCAAACTAGTGTTAGCTGATGTCTCTTCAACAAGAAGCAACTGTGACAACATTGATCCTAAAATAAAATAAAATAAAATAACTTTCCCATCGAACAAAATCCACATTCCACCCATCCAAAGAAAGCCTGTCTCCAGGACTTCTACAAAATTACTCCAGAGACGTGATCAGATCCATGAGCAAAACGTCACACCTCAATTTAGCCTGAAGGCAGGCTCTATAGCAAACTTCCCCCGGTGCCACAGACACCATCCAATGAGCCATCCACACACACAGAGAGCCAGCGACTCCCAAAACACAACTCATGTGACTAGCTCCAGAAATATACTTTCCCATTGAGCAAAATCCACAATCCACCCTCAAACCCAAACCCAACTTTTAGAACAATATAACAGTATTATAGAAAATATATTTAAGAGTTTGCAATTTGTGAATGTATTGTTGCGTGCTCTAAGTTAATATTATATGCATTTCTGGCATTGACAAATAGCTGCTATGTGCCCTTTAAAGGATTATGTTTATAAACATTGGTTTAGTAAATTTACTAGCATTATACATTACACAAACAATGTAGCTACTAGTTACGGATGCACAGGCTTCGGTCACATTGTTCGAAAGCCTGGGGAAGATGTCAGTAGGAAGATCCTAGCGGTGGAATACGGTGTGGTGAAGAACGGTGGAGCAGTCAAGTACAGTGGAGTCGAGATGGAAACTAGCGACGTGTTGCCACTTGTCAAACCAATCAAATATTTTGAATGGGTGAAGCTCCAAGCAGAGGTCATGTTTCTGCATATTTGTCTGACTTGCAACAAGCTAGCTTGTATAACATACAACAATTAAACAATGCATTGGCTACTTAAACATTGTCAGACCAGGTAAGAAAATGTCACGGATCTGTCACGGATCCCACCGGTACTGATACTCATTCTGTTCACCAGGTCTACGTCACCGGCTGTCTAGGCTTCACTGAACGGGATTCATTATCATCAACCCCGGACTGTCTTGTCTGATTACACGCACCTGCTTCCCATTTCCCCTGATTAGTATGTTATATATTTGCCATCTGTTCCCTCTGTCGTTGTCGGTTATTGTTCCCATGTCCGTTGGTGGTGTGAGTACCTATGTGTTGGTGCAGCTGTTATGCTGCGTGCTTTATATATTGTGTATTACGGGTATCGTCCCGTGTCGTTCTACGAGGTTTACCCTCGCTCTTTTGTTTGGGTACAGCCCAGTGTTTTTGTACACGTGTTTGTTTTGGGTGGATTAACAACCCCTATTGTGTATTCCTGCGCCTGTCTCCAAAATCCTTTATACCAGCGTGACAGAATAACTGACCCGCAAAATGGAGATAGCAGGAAAGACCGAGCTGGCAACCATTGTAGGGACGGTACAGCTCCACGAGGACTGTCTCTCCAGACTCTGTATCGCCATGGACAGTGTGCTGGCAACCATCCTGCGCTTGGAGGGGAGTGTACAGTCCCTCCAGTCTCCACCACCGATTCCGGTACCAGCTGCCACACCACGACCTACCTCCGTTCCATCGGAGCCGGTCCGTGGAAAACCCCTGTCCCTCCCTGAGCGCTTCAACAGCGCACCAGCAAGTTGCAAGAAGTTCCTTCTACAATGTGACCTGTACCTCGCTCAATACACCGGGGCTGTTTCCGGAAGAGGCAGGGTTGCCACGTCATCTCGGTACTGACCGGACGGGCTCTGGACTGGGGGAGCGCCTACAACGACCAATCAAGTAAAACAAGGAAATACCTATTTTTCTTAAAACATAATTTACTCAGAGTCAATAAAATTAGTGTTAATAAGGCCACACAGAAAGCCCGCCCAATAGTCAAGTCAGAGATTTGGAAGGATGGCCGAGAGACTGACTGACTAGCTTCCATGAGCCAAAAGGGATTTGTTTACATTACATTATTTCTTTAGTTTGCGAGTGCCAAGTTTTTTTCTCTCTCTCTTTCAGAGCTGAGGGCTATGTTGCTGGCTTCAAACCGGTCTGGTAAGAGTTCAGTCAGAAAGTTCATTCTAAGGCAGAGAGGCCTTCGATGCTGCCAGAAGCACTGCCCCATGTGAGATTTAAAGAGGGGAACTTCAGTGGGAGGAGGATCACTCTGGTTGACAGTCCTGGCTGGTGGAGAGAGTTGTGTTTTCGTGATACCAGTGAGCTTGCAAAGTGTGGACTGCATCACAGTGTCTCTATGTTCCCCTGGACCCCATGCTTTCTTCCTTGTTGAGGTGGACTCATCATTCACACATTCCTACAAAAGAGCAGTGGAGGAACACTATTGTTCTGTTTACCTAGGGAGAATGTCTGGGAGACACAAACATCAATGAATTCATTGAGAGTGAAGGGGAGGTCCTCCAGTGGCTTGTTGAGAAATGTGGGAACAGGTATCATGTTCTCAGCAACAAGTATAGGGGTGATAGCACTCCGGTCACAGAGCTGCTGGAGGAGATAGAGGAGATGGTGGCTGGAAACAGCATCAGACAATTTCAAATTGAGAGCTCACAATTACAGGAAGAGGAGATGAAGAAAAAGGACATGGAAGAAAGAGCTCAAGAGAAGTCCTTGATAGCACAGGAGCAAATTAAAACACTGCAAGCACTTCTCATCGGCTTGTCCCTTAATCATTAGCCACTTTTTATAGACTAGATGTCTCTTTTGCGATATCAACAACCATGTGTATTATCAAGGTGTGATTGACCAGTCAGTCGGGGTAGGTCAGCTTAACATTCAGCTTAACCAGTCAGCTTAACATTTAAGGGAAAATCCACTCAAAAACAATATTGTGGTATTTTTTTGATTAGTCCACTGTTGGACCTTTTGGAATGTTGAATATTGTGTAAGATTTATGTATAGCACATGCTAACACGTGCTAAATGTTTCCCTGTCTCAGAAATGCAGCAACTCCATAAAATTAAGTAAGAACCATAGTACTCAAAGTCCCAATAGTCTTTAAAATTGTATTTCAAAATCATCACTGTGTATATTACACTCAAATCACAGGGAGTGTATATTATAATTGATTTTCTTGAGCCTCCTTTTACCATTGAAATGCTCAGTTGATCATGTGGGAGTATTGATACAAATATATTTAAATACACAGCCCTGAATGGCGGATAGGATCGTCTAGACTCCAGACTCTACAGCCTACCCCGATTACCCCTTTAAACTAAAAGGATAAGTAAGCAAATAAAAGATGACTGGTCATTGGGTCAGAATAATCCAATCAGATTGTGATGTCATCTTCCAACTCTTTTGTTCTGAACAGAACCACTCTTTTTTTCTGTCCGTTCCTTTATTCCTGACCAGCTAAATATAGTTCTGAACCGGTTCCAACCCCAAAAACAGTAACAGTTTATATAGTTCCTTTCTGTTCCTTTTTTTTAACCTTTAAAATCAACCATTTTTTACATTTAGCTTATTCTATAACTTCACCAATCAGTGTGGACAGAGCAGGCAAGCTAGTTGTTTACATGTGTGATGTACAGACAAGTGTAGCTTATGGCGCAAGATGCAACTGACATTCTGCGGGTGAAGAGAGAGCGAAAGAGGGTTGAGGAGGAGGCTTGAAGCGCTGGGTATCTTGTCATAACATGCATTATCTGAATTAGGTCCACAGAATTGTACCTAGGAAGAGCTGCTTCTATGGAGGAACTTTGAATGTCCTCTGAGCATTTCAATTCTATATCTGACACGGTATAGATATCTTAGCCCATAACCGATGTTCTCTAGGACAGGGGTTCCTCTAGCGCTACTTCACCCACATTCCACTGAAAAGGCAGAGCGCGAATTTCAAAAAAATTTTTTTTTAAATATTTAACTTTCACACATTAACAAGTCCAATACAGCAAATGAAAGATAAACATCTTGTGAATCCAGCCAACATGTCCGATTTTTAAAATGTTTTACAGCGAAAACACCACGTATATTTATGTTAGCTCACCACCAAATACAAAAAAGCACAGACATTTTTCACAGCACAGGTAGCATGCACAAAACCAACCAAACTAACCAAGAAACAACTTCATCAGATGACAGTCTTATAACATGTTATTCAATAAAACTATATTTTGTTCGAAAAATGTGCATATTTGAGGTATAAATCATAGTTCTACATTGCAGCTACAATCGGAAATAGCACTGAAGCAGCTAGAACAATTACAGAGACCAAATTGAAATACCTAAATACTCATCATAAAACATTTATGAAAAATACCTGGTGTACAGCAAATTAAAGACAAACATCTTGTGAATCCAGCCAATATTTCCGATTCTTTAAGTGTTTTACAGCGAAAACACAATATAGCATTATATTAGCTTACTACAATAGCCAACCACACAACAGCATTGATTCGTTAGGCACGTTAGCATAGCGAATAAACCCACAAAAGATATTAATTTTTTCACTAACCTTCTCAAACTCCATCAGATGACAGTCCTATAACATCATATTACACAATACATATATGGTTTGTTCGTAAATGTGCATATTTAGAGCTGAATTCCATGGTTATACATTGTGAACATGTAGCATCTTTTTCCCAGAATGTCAGGATCTATTTCTGACACTCACCTATTCTGACCAAATAACTATTCATAAACTTGACTAAAAAATACATGTTGTATAGGAAATGATAGATCCACTAGTTCTTAATGCAATCGCCGTGTTAGAATTCTAAAAATAACTTCAGTACGACATCCAGCTTACGTTATGACGAGAGAGCGCCCAAAAACTGGGCACAAACTAATAGTAAACAATTTTCGACAGATATATGAAATAACATCATAAATGGGTCCTACTTTGATGAACTTCCATCAGAATGTTGTACAAGTGGTCCTTTGTCCAGAACAATCGTTGTTTGGTTTTAGAATGGCCTTTTTCCCTCGCGAATTAGCAAGCAAAACTAGCCAAGTGCCGCTAAGCTCTCCTTCGTGAACAAACGCAGTGAACGGAACACGCCAAAACTCCCGAAAAAAATTAAATAATCTGATTAAACTATATTGAAAAAACATACTTTACGATGATATTATCACATTTATCAAATAAAATCAAAGCTGGAGATATTACACGTCTATAGGGAAAGCTTTTCAGAAGCCAAAGCTGATGTCCATCCCGCGTCATCCTGAACAGAGGAAATTGGGGTCCTGTCATTCCAAGAGGGCTCTATTCACCATAGAAATACCTATACACTCCATTTCACCTCTCACAGCCTACTGACATCTAGTGGAAGGCGTATGAAGTGCATGTATAGTCATAAATCTCAAGCAAAATGATAGGGAGGGCCTGGAACAGAGCCTTGATTTGAGATTTTTCACTTTCTGACAGGAAGTTTGCTGCAAAATGAGTTCTGTTTTACTCACAGATATAATTCAAACGGTTTGAGAAACTTGAGAGTGTTTTCTATCCAATAGTAATAATAATATGCATATTGTACGAGCAAGAATAGAGTACGAGGCCGTTTAAATTGGGCACGATTTTTCCCCAAAGTGAAAATAGCCCCCTCTATCCTCAACAGGTCTCTCTAAGCTGTGCACTTGAGCTGGCTTGCAGCTCCCCGGGACTACCACGCAGAAGAAATATCAGCCCGTGCAGAAAAGCACAAGATTCAACTTTCTAGAGGTTTCCCTGTTAGTTAACACTATCAATGTTTACCTTTACTGTGGGAATTATGATCGAATCATTTCAATATTAGCCACTTTCAGTGGATCATACCAAAACAAAACAATCTATGCAGGAGATTTTGTTGTAGGCAGGACACGTCGGCGTAGGATTCTATTGCATTGACAGGCATGACTCTACGCAGACCGGTGCACCATATCCAATCAGAGCTGCAGTAGACCTATATTCACTTTGAATGTCCCTAGTCCCGCAGGTAGTGTGGCAGGTAGGAACATTGGGCCAGTAACTGAAAGGTTGCTGGATCGAATTTCCATGCTGACAAGGTAAAAATTGGTCATTCTGCCCCTGAGCAAGGCAGTTAACCCACTGTTCCCTGGGCGCCGATGATGTCGATTAAGGCAACCCCCAGGACCTCTCTGATTCAGAGGGGTTGGGTTAAATGTGGAAGACACATTTCAGTTGAATGAATTCAGTTGTACAACTGACTAGGTATTCCCCTTTCCCTTTAATAAAAATATACCATTGCCATATATGGATCTGTACCATTAACTTTGAACTGGACTGTGTTTACAGCATGAGCGGTAGTGAGTAGATGCGCTTGTTTTGAGTTCAAAGCGAGAGCTACATGTAGCCATGTGTGCACATTTGTAGATTTATTCATATCCTTTGCTAGTTAGTGAGTTATTAGCCCAGTTATAGATACTTTGTAGTCTGCAATCGGGGAGTGATTGCTTCCTACAACAGAATAACACATGTGCATCTGTAAAAAGCGAGCCAGGTAAATAGCTTTTGTCTTGAAGGGGCAGTGTTCTATTTTGAGACATTCTTGAATAAGCTAAATAGCCAATAGGCAGAGGGTAGCATACTTTGCCTTATTCTCTGTAATAATGGTATGGGAATAATACATTCTATTTTGTAAAGTGGTTTCTTGCATCAAACATCACAACATCATTTTCAGTCGCCTGCTTACTGTCAAGCCCTGCATGTTTTTTTTTAAAGTCTCATGGAATGTAGGCCTACATTGAACACCACACATTGGCTGCTACTGTAGGCTGAACGAAACAACTATTTCCATGTTAAAATGTTATGGGAGGCATTTTCTCCATTGTTTTTGATGGTAGGCCACTCTGGTTGCCCTACATTATGATCAAATAGCCACAGTAGCCTTCTTGACCACTGGTAAAACTAACTTAAAGGGTTACAGCCTCAGTGCTCACAGTAAACTCCTGCCAGAAGTTGAACAGCATTTTCACTACATTCAAGTTTGCGCTCAGCAGACCTGAACTTTGTGTGTAAGGTGTATACTTTTGTAAATTTAAGACTACAAAGAAACGTTATGTGTGACCATGATTTAGTCCACTGCAGTAAAAGGTTAACTAGCATTGCAAAACTGTATCCATTCTTCTCTAGCTAATTAGAGATATCCTTCCCTAACTTCTGAATCAGGCTTGTAACATGAGTGCAGTAGCCTATGATTCAGAGGGCAGGTAGCCTAAACACGCACACACTGGAAAAGATTTGCAGCTTGCAGGCAGACACTGGAAGAAGTTTCTGAGTGACAGAGTGTGGGCTTTGCATAGGCTCTTTCTTGTGTTTTTTTGTGGGACTAGAAATAAAGGCCTGGTTCCCGGTTCAGTTCCGGTTTCTTAAAAAGCTGGTTATTAAAACGGTTTTCGGTTTTGTTTCCTGAACCATTCCAACCCCTGGATGTCATGCTGGGGGACAAAAACACCTTCCCACCAGAGAAGGCTGAAATTCCAGGTGCTTTTTCTTCTCCAAAAGCTCTTTATGATAATTATTACCATTTCAGAATGTTATTTTGACCTCATAGTGTGGAAATATCACAAACAATAACTGGAACATCACATTTTTTGATTGCATTGCCCCTTTGATGTGAAGTACTATGGATACACCTATGTGTATCTGTCACATGACGCTGGAGAGACGAAGCCGGTACGGGTAGTCAAACATTTAACATGGAATGGACTTGGAACGAGACAGGAACAGCGTCAGCACAAGGGTAACAAAGACATTTTTAAAAAATGAATGCATTAGCAGGGAACAGAGCAGGGGAACTGACAAATATAGGATAATAAACGGATGATGAGTGAGTCCAGGTGAATCCAATATCGCTGATGCGCGTGACGAGGGAAGGCAGGTGTGCGTAATTGATGATGGCAGGAATGCGTGATGCAGGGCAGCCTGGCGCCCTCAAGCGCCAGGGGGGAAGAGCGGGAGCAGGCGTGACAGTATCAAACATATAATATTAACGATTAACTGATAACAACCCTTTAATCTATCTAGGTGGTGCTGCACATAATCTGTCGAAAATCCAAATTCTACAGCTGAGTTGGGTCTTTGCCGGAAAAGGTTTTGCAGCAAACACCATCTTAGACACAGAAGAGTTTGGTCCTGGGAGACAATCTAAGACATGTACAAGACATACTGGTGAGGTGGCTGGGAGGCAAGTCGCTGTGGTAGATACACCAGGCTGGTGGAAATACCTCCCAGACCAATTTACACACAACAAGGTCAAAGATGAGATCTTGAAAGGAGTGTCTCTGGGCTCTCCAGGCACCCCGTGCCATCCTCCTGGTGGTCCCTGCAGACACGGCATTCGCCGAAGAACAAAAAACAGAACATACATGAGAACATGGCTATGTTTGGAGGGAGTCTGGAGACACGCTATTGCGCTCTTCACATGGGGACATATCCATTGAGCAACACGTTGAGCGTGAAGGAAAAGCTCTCCAGTGGCTTGTGGAGAAATGTGGGAACTGGTATCATGTTCTCAACAATAAGACCAGAGGTGATGGCACTCAGGTCACAGAGCTGCTGGAGAAGATAGAGGAGACGGTGGCAGGAAATAGTTTGTTTTTCCACACCACAGATATCCAGAGCAATATAAAGGCAGATGATGACAGCATTACTCTGGAATGGAGGAACCAAGGGAGATGAATGGAGAAACTAAGGGAGATGAATGGAGAAACCAAGGGAGATAAATGGAGGAACCAAGGGAGATGATTGGAGGAACAAAGGGAGATGAATGGAGAAACCAAGGGAGATGAATGGAGAAACTAGGGGAGATGAATGGAGGAACCAAGGGAGATAAATGGAGGAACCAAGGGAGATGAATGGAGGAACAAAGGGAGATGAATGGAGAAACCAAGGGAGTTGAATGGAGAAACCAAGGGAGATGAATGGAGGAACCAAGGGAGATGAATGGAGGAACCAAGGGAGATGAATGGAAGAACCAAGGGAGATGAATGGAGGAACCAAGGGAGATGTATGGAGGAACCAAGGGAGAGGAATGGAGAAACCAAGGGAGATGAATGGAGAAACTAAGGGAGATGAATGGAGGAACCAAGGGAGATGAATGGAGAAACCAAGGGAGATGAATGGAGGAACCAAGGGAGATGAATGGAGGAACCAAGGGAGATGAATGGAAGAACCAAGGGAGATGAATGGAGGAACCAAGGGAGATGAATGGAGGAACAAAGGGAGATGTGTGGAGAAACCAAGGGAGATGAATGGAGAAACTAAGGGAGATGAATGGAGGAACCAAGGGAGATAAATGGAGGAACCAAGGGAGATGAATGGAGGAACAAAGGGAGATGAATGGAGGAACCAAGGGAGATGAATGGAGGAACCAAGGGAGATGAATGGAGGAACCAAGGGAGATGAATGGAGGAACCAAGGGAGATGAATGGAGGAACCAAAGGAGATGAATGGAGGAACCAAGGGAGATGAATGGAGGAACCAAGGGAGATGAATGGAGGAACCAAGGGAGATGAATGGAGGAACCAAGGGAGATGTATGGAGGAACCAAGGGAGATGTATGGAGGAACCAAGGGAGATGAATGGAGGAACCAAGGGAGATGAATGGAGGAACCAAGGGAGATGTATGGAGGAACCAAGGGAGATGAATGGAGGAACCAAGGGACATGAATGGAGGGGAAACCCCTTCACCTTTGACAGGTCTGTCATTCTAATTTCACACAGCAGCAATGGGGGCATTTTCAGTAGCTTCCTCTTGTGTAAGATGTTTTCCGCGGGTCACGAAAATAATGATTATGTTAGCTGGTATGTCAACTGTTAGCTGGTTAAAACTGGCATACAGTAAGAGGTAACCTATACACTTTTCCATGTCTTTGGCGAGCTTTTTTAAACAAAATGCTCTATCATTACCTTAAAAGATGCTATGGTGATGGATTCCCGTTTAACTACGACTCTAATTCATCAACGTATACAACAGCCTAATGAACAACTTCCCCATAATATGAACAAACACACACAGCTTGGTAAAAGGCAATGATGATTTTATAGCAGTATTATTTGTGTTTCTTTCATTCACAGGTATATGGCCAGTGCAGGGAGATTATGAGATGAAGAACGTTAAGGCGTGGTTGAGGACAGGTGGGACACTGACAGCCAGGTTAAAAGAGAAAATGAAAGAAACAAGCCTACATAAATCTTAAAAGCTTCTCCTCTGAATGGTATAATCTACAATTAACCTTAACCTTCCGATCTTAAAGGTGCACCATGCAGAAATCACTATGCCATTTCCTGGTTGCTAAAATTCGAATAGTTCACCTAATTTTGTTTTATGTGACGGGCAATGTGTAGAGATTGAGTGTACCGTCTAAACCGGTACAATAAAAAATATTTTATTTTCAGGTGTTTGAAACTGGTGTACAAAACCGAAAGTAAAAGACGCAAAACAAAACTTAAGACCGGGAAGCATACAAATGGAGCACATAGAACAGATCTACCACTTCTTAGACTTGCTTTCAACGAGAATGAAAGATCTATAACTCACACTTCTATATGAATTTGGCCGGGCTGCCAAAAAAGTTACATATTGAAGCTTTAATCAAACATTCACAATTGTATCATACTGAACAATTGTCTCTCTGTTTCTCTATGTGTATTGTCGAGGATGTCTTTTCTGTATGTAACCAAAGGACAAAAGCATATATTTACTGCTGTTCAATGGTCTATTCAATTAAAAATACACATTGATTGTTGTAACTTATAAATGCCTCTTGATCTTAGTACAACTGTCAGTGGGTCAAAGGACCTTAATCGGAAGACCTAATTGTCTTATCCTCAATCATTTTAAATGCCCTTTTCCATATGTGGTTTACCTGAATCATTGAAATCATTAAAAAGGAATCAATCAATCAATCCAACGTAAATACATTGAAATATTCAGTAAACATGAGTAACTATTTGCCTTGTCTTGTTGTTGTTGAGCACGATAACGAGAGTAAACGGGATCATCCAATCCAGCGAACTGCCATGTAAACATTTGTTTATCAGGTTGGGAAATACAGAAATCAGTAGAGCTAACTGAGAGACACAGACACCGACCATCAACACACATACACACATCAAAGGTAAATCATACGTGTTTGGCGTTTGCTCGATAATGTTTCAAATGGGCAAGTTCTACAGAAAAGTGTGTGTTTGTATTCTCTCGCATTTTGGACATTGTGTGTAATTGTTAAAGCCAGGCGAAAGAGACCTTGGTCTTAACGGGACTCCCCGTTTTAAATGGAGGTTCATACAAAAGGGACCTAGCCAGATAAGGTTGTTTCTATTCCGAATTGATATACAACTTGTTACTGTTAGAGTAGCCACTAGAGTAAGGATTTTACCTCATGTGCTCTACCTGGAAGGGTACCATATTATGATAGTGTTCTGATCAGGCACTTAACAAATATCTGACTAAATGATCCCTGAGAGGAAGAGAGCGTGCCGGGGCTCGGTTTCATAAAAGCATCTGAAGGCTCCCGGTAAACTTAGCCTCAAGATGTTTTTGGGAAACCGAAGCCTGGGGTGTTAATGGCTTCTTAATATGCTCCTCAACTCATTTAACCTTTAACCTCTCAGCAATTATGAAATTCCCCAAGATCAATGATATTGATCACTGTCTATATGTTCATATGAATTGGTCTTGTCAAATGACATGATCACGGGCATTAAGTAGGTCTCCCTGTTAGAGAGGTTATCATGATGGGATCTGTGTGTGTGTGTGAGAGAGGGAGAGAGGGGGAGAGAGAGAGAGACAGATAGAGAGAGGAGGAGAGAGAGACAGAGAGGGGGAGAGAGGGGGGGGGTGAGAGAGAGGGGGAGAGGGGAGAGAGAGGCTGGTATTCTGGTTGGTATTCTGGTTGGTATTCTGGCTGGTATTCTGGTTGGTATTCTGGCTGGTATTCTGGTTGGTATTCTGGTTGGTATTCTGGTTGGTATTCTGGTTGGTATTCTGGTTGGTATTCTGGCTGGTATTCTGGCTGGTATTCTGGTTGGTATTCTGGCTGGTATTCTGGCTGGTATTCTGGTTGGTATTCTGGTTGGTATTCTGGCTGGTATTCTGGCTGGTATTCTGGTTGGTATTCTGGCTGGTATTCTGGTTGGTATTCTGGTTGGTATTCTGGTTGGTATTCTGGTTGGTATTCTGGCTGGTATTCTGGTTGGTATTCTGGTTGGTATTCTGGTTGGTATTCTGGCTGGTATTCTGGTTGGTATTCTGGCTGGTATTCTGGCTGGTATTCTGGTTGGTATTCTGGCTGGTATTCTGGTTGGTATTCTGGTTGGTATTCTGGTTGGTATTCTGGCTGGTATTCTGTCTGGTATTCTGGTTGGTATTCTGGTTGGTATTCTGGCTGGTATTCTGGTTGGTATTCTGGTTGGTATTCTGGCTGGTATTCTGGTTGGTATTCTGGTTGGTATTCTGCAGTGCTCATGGTGTGGGGTGATACTGTATGGAAATCCAACCTTCCATCTGTTCAACAGCTGGAGACCTTAGATCTCTGTGACGGACTATACCGTGGCACCAGCAGGCTGCAACACACAGGCCACACAGTATAGCTACCACCTATAATGTACAGAAAACACCAATTCAAGCACACATACAGTATAAAAATGTAGTTCTGCAAACACATAGATACACACACAGAACAAGAGGACGTTCAGAGAGCTACACTTGCGTAATGAGAGACCTTTGCTGAGTACTAAAGACCACACACAAGCATGCACACAAACACACACACACAGCACTGTATAGTAAAGGGGATTAATGGCTGCCCACCCTTTTTCGCTAGAGGAACATGTGCTTTCCTGATATTTCTGTGCTGGCCATTTCCAGATTTATCCTCTGAAGGAAATATTCAAAGCTTTGGTCTCTTATGATTGAATTATCTGATCTCAGGTCCATTTTCATGGCCAGGCTGTAGTGCTGGGAATCAATAGCGATATCCGTGGGATTGCATGAACAGGGAGCTAGAGATTGGGTCAGGTGTCCTCAGACCCTGTGCCTCTGACGCTGGGGATCCTCTGCCCTTAAATCAGCTTTGGTCATCCATCATGCTTTAAGCCACATCACACGCTATGGGGTGGCATGACAAAACGGAGAGAGAGAGATGAGAAAGGAGAGGGAAAGGGGGAAATGGGGAGAGTGGAGAGAGAGAAGAGACGGGGCATGGATAAGGGAGGGGAAAAGAAGGAGAGGGAAGATGAGCTGGGGAAGGCAAGGCGAGAGAGGGAGAGAGAGAGAGAAACGGAGAGACGAGAAAGCGGGAAGAGAGCGAGAACGAGCGAGAGAGAGAGAGAGATGGCGGGAAGAGAGAGAGAGAGAGAAAGAGAGAGCGGAAAGCAACAACCTTTTACAATCAATATCCATTTCCCAGTGCTGTCATGTTGTTTGGAGAGGCTATGGCATTACCCAATGGAATAGTCTGATCCTAAATAAAATATCACCTTCAATCCAAAATGCCCCCATTCATCTTCATTTAGACCAGCTCATTTTTTTTGGCAAGGGCTTTTCCCCCTCCTCTCTCTGTAGTTAAAATGAATACATCAGGCCAGAGCTGTGGAGGACTTGGCACCTGTCATAACCTGTCATTTTACTGACAGGTTTTAGCCGCATTCCATTACAGCATTCTACACTGAGTATACCAGGAACACCTTCCTAATATTGAGTTGTCCTCAGAACAGCATCAATTTGTCAGGTCATGGACTCTACAAGGTGTTCGAAAGCATTCCACAGGGATGCTTAGCCCATGTTGACTACAATGCTTGCCCCACAGTTGTGTCAAGTTGCCTGGATGTCCTTTGGGTGGTGAACCATTCTTGATACACACAGGAAACTGTTGAGCGTGAAACACACAGCAGCGTTGCAGTTCTTGACACAAACCGGTGCGCCTGGCACCTACTACCATACCCTGTTCAAAGGCACTTAATATTTTGTCTTTCCCATTCATCCTCTGAATTGCACACACAATGCATGTCTCAATTTTCTCACTTTAACCTGTCTCCTCCCCTTCATCTACACTGATTGAAGTGGATTTAACAACATTTACATTACATTTAAGTCATTTAGCAGACGCTCTTATCCAGAGCGACTTACAAATTGGTGCATTCACCTTATGATATCCAGTGGAACAACCACTTTACAATAGTGCATCTAACTCTTTTAAGGGGGGGGGGGGGGGGGGGGGGGGGTTAGAAGGATTACTTTATCCTATCCTAGGTATTCCTTAAAGAGGTGGGGTTTCAGGTGTCTCCGGAAGGTGGTGATTGACTCCGCTGTCCTGGCGTCGTGAGGGAGTTTGTTCCACCATTGGGGGGCCAGAGCAGCAAACAGTTTTGACTGGGCTGAGCGGGAACTGTACTTCCTCAGAGGTAGGGAGGCGAGCAGGCCAGAGGTGCAGGCCAGAGGTGGATGAACGCAGTGCCCTTGTTTGGGTGTAGGGCCTGATCAGAGCCTGAAGGTACGGAGGTGCCGTTCCCCTCACAGCTCCGTAGGCAAGCACCATGGTCTTGTAGCGGATGCGAGCTTCAACTGGAAGCCAGTGGAGAGAGCGGAGGAGCGGGGTGACGTGAGAGAACTTAACAAGTGACATCATAAGGCATCAGAGCTTTCACCTGGATTCACCTGGTCAGTCTATATTTCCAACGGCCCAGAAAATGGCAGATGATTTCGCAATGTGTTCTCTTAGTATTTTTTTCAGTGGGTATGACGTCTCACGTCTCATTTGTGTTTTCGTTGGGGTTCGAATGTCTCGCCGGCATTCACAGGAAGCTCACTACTGGAAGAGAAGATGACAATGTGAACACCGTCAAACATCTGGGGGGAAAAAGATGCTCTTTTTCTTTAGCTATTATTTAAGCTGAATGTCATTTAAACAGAGAACACACACACACACACACACACACACACACACACACTCTGTTTCCAGGTAATGTTTCCGTTGGTGTGACAGAGGTTTGTGTGTGTGAAATGAACCTGTTGTCTTAATGATGCGCTTTTCACCGCAGACGGCTGACAACCGGCGGCTCCGTGGGAAACACGCTCATGAGGTATTTACATACAGTATGTGTGATCTGCTTTTAGACTGACAGCTGACCTTACCAACCAAAAGCACACGCACGCACGCACGCACACACGCACGCACGCACGCGCGCACGCACGCACACACACACAGACACACACACACAACCTCCTCCAGATAGCCCTGGCAGCACCAACTGAACCTCCTGACTGTTTATCAGATGCTAAGAGAGAATACTCAGTATAATGAGAATGCCATTACTGATCTAATCCTCTTTCCCACGGCCTCTTCACATCAACAGACCCCCAATGAGTCTCCTACGGCGTGTGGGTGCGTCTTCCGTGCATTTTTGTGTTTATAATGGAGATTTCTCTCTTTCTCTCCCACACAGACAGAGTAATAAAAGAGAAGATGAGCGACAGAGACAGAGACAGAGACAGAGACAGAGACAGAGACAGAGACAGAGAGAGAGACAGAGAGAGAGACAGAGACAGAGAGAGGTCCTCTCATCGTATTTGTCTCCTCCACAGCCACTGGAGTCTATTGTGTCATGGTCCTAGGATCTCTGGGTCTGTAGCAGTCAGATCCTGATTTCCTGCATCTCCACTTCAAACACTACAAATTGCCCCGCTGCAGCATCTGAGGCCCGCTCACACACACGTACACACACAGACTGCGGCTAATCAACCTCTGTGGGACATGCGGAGATGAGGGAGCACACACACACACACGCAAGTTAACAATGACAGAAGCTGGCTCTAAGGACGTTAAAAACAAGACTCCCTCTGCAGTGTCCAAGAGGTTGTTAGAGGCATAATAACACACACACGCACACACACACACACACACACATCGTTCGATAGAGCCAAACAGGAGACTATGGGTGGGTATTGAGTAAAGGAACACATCGACGTGTCCATGGCTCCAAGGCAGTGCTCAACAGACACTGCAGTGGCTCCAGGATAGTGCTCAACAGACACTGCAGTGGCTCCAGGATAGTGCTCAACAGACACTGCAGTGGCTCCAGGATAGTGCTCAACAGACACTGCAGTGGCTCCAGGATAGTGCTCAACAGACACTGCAGTGGCTCCAGGATAGTGCTCAACAGACACTGCAGTGGCTCCAGGATTGTGCTCAACAGACACTGCAGTGTCTCCAGGATAGTGCTCAACAAACACTGCAGTGGCTCCAGGATAGTGCTCAACAGACACTGCAGTGTCTCCAGGATAGTGCTCAACAGACACTGCAGTGGCTCCAGGATAGTGCTCAACAGACACTGCAGTGGCTCCAGGATAGTGCTCAACAGACACTGCAGTGGCTCCAGGATAGTGCTCAGGCCATATAGATCTGTTATTGAGATGACGGTCCATGCCCTCCTACTAAATCACACATTCAATGGTTTGCCCTGGGCAGTTTGTGTTTTTTGAGTGAGTGTTATCAAGGCACAAGGCGAAACCCAGATGCAGACACAGGAGGCAGATGGTTGGAGTCTTACAATGTTTATAATCCAAAGGGGGAGGCAAGAGAATGGTCGTGGACAGGCAAAACGGTCAAAACCAGATCAGAGTCCAGGTACAGAGTGGCAGACAGGCTCGTTGTCAAGGCAGGCAGAATGGTCAGGCAGGCGGGTACAAAGTTCAGAAACAGGCAAGGGTCAAAACCAGGAGGACTAGAAAAATTTGAATGTAAAAAGCAGGAGAACGGGAAAAAACCACTGGTTGACTTGAAAACATACAAGACAAACTGGCACAGAAAGACAGGAAACACAGAGATAAATACACTGGGGAAAACAAGCGACACCTGGAGGGGGTGGAGACAATAATGAGGACAGGTGAAACAGATCAGGGCGTGACAGTTGTTGCTGATGCCTCGTTTCAAACCAGGGCCTGCTTTGGTGGGTACATGCATAGCTGCGTGCGTGTGGTGATTTACGACGCGGTAGAGACAGACGAACAGAGGAGACAGACAGACGGAGAGCAGAGGACTGATGGGGATAGAGAAAAGAGCAGGAGTATTCACCCATATAAAGTGAGGTTCAAAATGATTGGCACCCTTGATTAAGATGAGAAAAAAAGACTATAAAATAAAAGATACAAATACTGATTGTATTGGTCAAACAAATGGGAAAATGTATAAAAGATAGGAGTTGTCGTGTCTTTGGCATCATTAAAACTGAAGACTTATCTTTATCAAAAATTCTCTGTAATTATTATTACGTGATTAAACTACTTAATCATGTAACTGTAATTATCTAGAAAGTCGGGGCACCAAGGAAAATATTCAGATTACAAAGTTATAATTTTCCTAATATAACTTTCAAATGTTTTAATATCTGATCACTTAGTCTTCTGATTAATGAATTATTATTTACCTCACGTTAGTCTCATTCCAAACGTCGTAAATTGTTGGTTATCTGCAAGAACCCAGTCTTCACTATGAGTCATCCATACATCAATTGTCTTAAAATCATTTATTTACTAACTAATTCACAGAAATGCATCACACAAACAAACAAAATAAGCTTGGTCTCCTCTCAAACCTTGGCCCTCTCGTTATCGAGTTAAGCTCGGTCTCCTCTCAAACCTTGGCCCTCTCGTTATCGAGGTAAGCTCGGTCTCCTCTCAAACCTTGGCCCTCTCGTTATCGAGGTAAGCTCGGTCTCCTCTCAAACCTTGGCCCTCTCGTTATTGAACTAAGCTGGTCTCCTCTCAAACCTTGGCCCTCTCGTTATTGAACTAAGCTGGTCTCCTCTCAATCCTTGGCCCTCTCGTTATCGAGGTAAGCTGGTCTGGTGATAGAAAACCCGGGTAGGGTTTTATTCGGAAGAGCAGAAAACGGCCTGTCCCAGGACGCAAGACCATAACTGTGCTCATGGGCGGTCCTATGATTTAGTTAAACTCCAAAGGGAATTGGAGTTTCCTTCATTAAACAGTCCAAAATCACATTACACAATTTCACAAACAGTATCATCCTCACTCATTCATCTTATACAACAATTAGATGTAAGCCTCATAACTGAGGCTATTATATAAACAGCGTTATGGTAATTTCTTCCCAATAAGTTCTCCAATCACAATAAACATTTGAGAAAAAGGCTAAGTGACGTTATCCTCGCAAGGTGAGGTATTGAAAGGTACACGTTCCAGCAGATATATCTCACTGATCATCCCCAAAGCCAACACCTCATTTGGCCACCTTTCCTTCCAGTTCTCTGCTGCCAGTGACTGGAACGAATTGCAAAAATCACTGAAGTTGGAGACTTTTATTTCCCTCACCAACTATAAACATCAACTATCTGAGCAGCTAACCGATCGCTGCAGCTGTACATAGTCCATCTGTAAATAGCCCATCCAACTACCTACCTCATCCCCATATTGTTTTGATTTTATTTACTTTTCTGCTCTTTTGCACACCAGTATCTCTACTTGCACATCATCATCTGCTCATTTATCACTCCAGTGTTAATCTGCTAATTTGTATTTATTCGCTCCTATGGCCTATTTATTGCCTACCTCCTCATGCCTTTTGCACACACTGTATATAGACTTTCTTTTTTCTACTGTGTCATTGACTTGTTTATTGTGTTATTGGCTTGCTTATTGTTTACTCCATGTGTAACTCTGTGTTGTTGTCTGTGTCACACTGCTTTGCTTTATCTTGGCCAGGTCGCAGTTGCAAATGAGAACTTGTTCTCAACTAGCCTACCTGGTTAAATAAAGGTTAAATAAAATAAATAATATAATAGATATTGAAATGGATGTGAATATGGAAACTGTTAAACAACCTTTAGTCTTGTCTCCACAGCTTCTGTAGTCAAGTCCATAATTATTGGCTCCCTTGATAAAGATGAGCAACAAATACTGTATAAAATAAATCATTCCAATACTGAGCTATATTGTATAGTCCAAAAAACTCCCAAAAATATATTATTTTATACTGATACAATTGCTCAGAGAAAGAGATTTTGTTTAACAAGTAAGGGGTCAAAATTATTATTGGCACCCTGTTTTAAATTTATTTATTTATTTATTTAACCTTTATTTAACTAGGCAAGTCAGTTAAGAACACATTGTTATTTACAATGGTGGCCTAGTAATAGTGGGTTAATTGCCAGAACGACAGATTTTTACCTTGTCAGCTCAGGGATTCAATCTAACAACTTTTCGGTAACTGGCCCAATGCTCTAACCACTAGGCTACCTGCTGCCCCAACACAATGTAGTGTAGCTACTGGCAGATACAAGCTATATATTAGTCAGATTCAGAATAAACCAAATTCTATATGCAAAATATTTCCTGGTTGTGTTTTATATACAGTATTGCATCCTGGTTGATTTACAATAAGATTTAACTGGTTTATTTTCCCAATGTTTCAAAAGTTCCCATCTGTTTATACTGTCAGTCATCCTTTTATCTTTGATATGAGGCCAAGATTCAGAGTGGCTCTACCGATACACAGTGTACCTCATAGTCCCCTCCAGTTATGACAGGTGTTGTCAACACACACACACACACGCACACACCAACAAATGCCCACGCACACAGAGAGAGAGAGAGACAGAGAGACAGAGACAGAGACAGAGACAGAGACAGAGACAGAGACAGAGACAGAGACAGAGACAGACAGACAGACAGACAGACAGACAGACAGACAGACAGACAGACAGACAGACAGACAGACAGAGACAGAGAGAGGGGAATGGAGAGGAGGGATACGACTCTCTTTACTGTACACTATATTTGATTGCTTGCAGAGGCTGGTAGCATGTTCATTGGCAGACAGTTGCAATATATGGCTTCCTTTATCGTCTCCTGTCATAACGTAGGCAGTAAATCTGTGTTAAAGTGGGGAGAGGAGATGAGAAGGGAGGGGAATTGATTCTCTTCTACTTCATCTTTAAACTGTAATGTTGTGGAAGTCTGCCAAAGGTTCTGGAACTAATTTCCAGGCAGGGAGAATGCTGGACGTTATAGAATGTGATGTCATCTCACTGTGCTCCTGTTACTGAGCATTGTACTTCATTCTACAGAACGGTCACTTTTATACTTTTACCTTTTACTGACACCTGTGGCTATTGTGAATCTGTATTGATATTTAGTTTGTCCTTCGATGTGCTTGGAATCAATGAGCTCCGTGAAATGTTCTTTCAGACATTTAAAAGAAAAATGTTCTTTTCTTCTTTCTTTAGGAGGAGTAATGTTGACAGACACACTCAGTGCTCCGCTCATGAGGTATCGTAGCCATAGATTTCCCCAGGCACAGATAAACAGATACAGTGTCATAGGCTGAGAGTGTGTATGCACGTGCGGCTTGTGTGTGTGTGTGTGTGCATTCTTGTAGAAGTGTGTGTGTGTGTGTGTGTGTGTGTGTGTGTGTGTGTGTGTGTGTGTGTGTGTGTGTGTGTGTGTGTGTGTGTGTGTGTGTGTGTGTGTGTGTGTGTGTGTGTGTGTGTGTGTGTGTGTGTGTGTGTGTGTGTGTGTGTGTGTGTGTGTGTGTGTGTGTGTGTGTTTATATGACTGTGCGGTGGGTGAGTGACAGGCGGGTAAAGTGTGTGTGGCAGCACGCAGCAGTGTAGAGAATCAGTTTCATACTGCTGTAGAGTCAGTCAGTGGGCCAGTCTGTCAGCAGGACACAGAGACACACGGAGAGACAAAACACACATAACCACAAAGATCAACAGACAATTGTCACTGTCACTTTATTTTCATTTTCTCTCCCCGTCTTTTTATTCTCACTTTCTTTATTTTGTTGGATCTCTTTCCAGCTGCCAGCAGTCCTGAGACTGTGCTCATATTTTTATATTTAACTAGGCAAGTCAGTGAAGAACAATTTCTTATTTTACAATGACGGGCTACCCTGGCCAAACCCTCCCCTAACCCAGACCCAATTGTGCGCTGCTCTATGGGACTCCCGATCACGGCTGGTTGTGATACAGCTGCGGATCAAACCAGGGTCTGTAGTGATGCCTCTACCACTGCGATTAGACTGTTGCGCCACTCGGGAGCATATCTCCTGCAGCCATTTTTAAGGCACAGCTATTAGTGTCCCAGGGACACGTGTGCACACACATACTCCTTTCATAGCCTTGACATTATGGCTAGAAGGTGCTATTACGGTCACAGAGTAATTGCGGTTGTTTGAGGTGCTGTGAATGAGAGAAGTATTTTTGACTTCAAGCTTTGAAGGTCGGTTTTGAGAGGTGGTTGTGGGAGAGTAGTGTATGTGTGTGCGTGCGTGTGCCCATGTGCGCGTGTGTGCGCGTGTGTGCGTGTGTGCGTGTGTGTGTGTGTGTGTGTGTGTGTGTGTGTGTGTGTGTGTGTGTGTGTGTGTGTGTGTGTGTGTGTGTGTGTGTGTGTGTGTGTGTGTGTGTGTGTGTGTGTGTGTGTGTGTGTGTGTGTGTGTGTGTGTGTGTGTGTGTAGAGAAGTGTGCGTGTGGGTTCTGAGGGGTTGAATAATTAGAGTAATTTCCTTTCACTAATGGAGACCTGGTTATGTAGAAAATCCCATTATAAGAGCTATTACCTGATTCCTTGGCGCACGCACGCACGCACACACACACACACACACACACACACTGTGGTCTGGACTGGAGAGGTCCTGAGATGGACAGTCATGATAAAAACAGCAAATTCCTTCTCTTCAATGATCTCTAATGAGAGATCCACAAATACAACCTGATGGCCCTCAAAACACCCACTGCAGCTACCCCCTTTAGTGGCAATAGCGGCAGTGGGTAATTATCACAGAGTAGGCTAGTTCTAGGATGAGATAAAGAGTGAGCAGAACGGGAAGCAGCCGTTCTTTAAGGCCCAATCCCAAATCAAACCCTACACCCTAACCCACATGGTACTTAAATACACGACAGGACAAATGAATACAAGACCAAACCATTCTAAAGATGTCACGGGCATATAGGGATATTCATCAACTTGACAGCTGCAATACCATATTTTAAAATCCCCCAATTTGTGAAAAATGGAATCCACAAAAAAAACTGAGATTTCAATCCATTATATGTCTGCTAGTAAAGCTGCATTCCGGGCAGAGGTCAACATATTGGTGGTGGTGGTGCATTTTACATATTACAACTTGAAAACATGCAAATCACCTCCCTACACTAGCATAATGATGTGTCTTAAAAGGCTGAACACAACACACAGTACAGGTACAGTACAGGTTATTACACATTCCTGATCATTAAGTACCCTGCTCTCTAGCCATTACCCAAAACCCACACACACACACACACACACACACACACATTTAATAGACTTGGCACAAAGTGCCATTCTTAGAATAAAATGAACTTTTTAAATGGAATAGACACAGTTTCCTGCTCTAATGAAACAGCCCCTCCCCTCTCGTTCCAACCTTTTCATTTTCCGAAACAGAAAGGGTGTTTTAATTTGCAGGAAGCCTGGGGTGTTCGGTGATTAATATTTGCGTCAGTCACACTCAGTGGCTCCCCAGAAAGAGCTCGGGGGTAACCATTCTCATAAACACCACACACTGTCTCTCAGTCTCTCTGTAACACACACACACACACACACACACACACACACACACACACACACACACACACACACACACACACACACACACACACACACACACACACACACACACACACACACACACACACAGGATTCCATTTACACCACCTCTCTGATAATGATCCTCATGGTCAGAGACCTTGAAGGAGAAAATATTGAGCCTATAGGCAGCCTCAGTTAGCGAGGCAGACCTAGTAGTCAAAAGGGTGTTGGTATCAGAATTCAGCTGCCATCTTCTGCCTCTGTGTGGGTTACCATTTAAAATGATGAGACTAGATAATGCCTATCTGTCCCAGTCGTTTGAGATTCAGGCAAGTTGCCTGATTGACACAACGTGGTGTTGGATACGGACTCATTTTGCCATTAGACCACTTTGAGGCACATTTTGATTTTGGCAAACTGCCAGCCGACACTTCGCCAATTCAGCTTTGCGATGAACTCGTTGAGTCGCGTTAATGCAGGCACTGGCATGAACTGGCAAACAGACAGGAAGAGAATGAAACCTTGCTCATTCAGGAAGGTCGTCATTCCCAAATCTCATTATCTGAGCCTGTCGGCAGGAAGGTCAACGTTCCGACACACACCTCACCGCCTCCTCCGGGAATTTAGCATGCATCACTTTTCCCGACGGGGCTCAATTTCAGCTGTCATAAATTAGAACGACGAGGCAGAAATGCGTTATTATCCAGGATAATGTGTTTTATATGCCCCCTCACGGTGCCTAAGGGCAATGACAAGAGCAATTACAAGAACGAGGGTGTGTGTGTGTGTGTGTGTGTGTGTGTGTGTGTGTGTGTGTGTGTGTGTGTGTGTGTGTGTGTGTGTGTGTGTGTGTGTGTGTGTGTGTGTGTGTGTGTGTGTGTGTGTGTGTGTGTCTACACACCTGCCAGCATCTACCTTACACCCAATATATTATTCTCTGAAATCTCATCAATGTTTAAAATGTTATCAAGCCAGGGACACGGATCACTGGCTATTGTTGATCCCTATACAAGGACAAAATAATCCTCACACACACACACACACACACACACACACACACACACACACACACACACACACACACACACACACACACACACACACACACACACACACACACACACACACACACACACACACACACACACACACCACACAGAGTAGGATGGGAGAAATTGAATGGTGGCTAGTGGAGGAGGGAGATACAAACTCTTTACCCGACATGCAAAATTAATTAGATTCAACTTTTATGGAAAATGTCCCATTTCTGACAAAAAGGTCTCCCTTCATTTATTGAATATGTTTGCAATTGTCGAATGGAAGTCGCGTAGATGTGCCTGTCTTATATCAAACATAGGCCATTTCAATAGACAACTAGAAAGAGTAAATGCCGTATAAAATATGCTAACAAATCCTGAAGATCAAAGCCAATTGCAGAAGAACAAAAAGGTTGAAATACAACCAGAATTACATGAATTCTCAATATTTACCCCAGTTCCCTTTCTTTGACAGTATTCTCGATTCCCTGCCATGATGTTCACCTTTACCCATCTTTTCACAGCAATATCAACATCCCATGTTTTCAGACATGAAACAACACAATAGGAAGAATCAAATTCCCCCTCATGTTCCTCGCTCCCCAGTAATCTCCACTTTTCAGTTCTCTTTCCCCGCTCTCGCTTTCTCTCATTCCTTCGCTCCACATCTCATCTGCAGCTGCCATAGCGATGTAATCTCTACTTGACAAGGCGGGAGGAGGTAGGTAATACCTGGACATCGTGACAAAACCATTCGCTCTGCTGGTGAAGGTGTTGATGGTTCTTACCGGATGTAGGGGTGTGTGTACATGGAACGAGAATATTGTTCATAGATACACAGTGATTTGTAGTATTGTCACGAGTATAGTATGTGTGTGTGAGTTCATCTCTCTCTCTCTCTCTCTCATCTGGCTCTAAAACCAACCTATTTCTCCTGCTAGCTGGGTTCTCTCACACACAGAGGGGGTTCAGAGGGGGCCGTGTATGTGCCTGAGGCAAAACAAACTGTATCAGCGCTGCTCTAGGCTAGGGGGGGGGCTTTAAATTGGCATCTGCTGACTTGAAGTCTGACCCCTGCTGTGTGTATAGTCTGACATGCACACACACACACACACACACACACACGCACACACACACTCACACACACACTCAGACACACATTTACACGCTCACACACACACACACACACACACACACACACACACACACACACACACACACACACACACACACACACACACACACACACACACACACACACACACACACACACACACACACACACACACACACACACACACACACAGCTGACTCTTCCTCCTCTAGCTTGACCCACCACTATCCTGCCATGTTTTTGAGCTCTATGCTGTGTAGGGTAGAGGGCCCTGGGACACACTGCCTGTGTCCCTGCGGTAATGACATGGTGTTTCAGACAGTGGTTCTGCCCTGAAGCTAAGAGAGGGAACCTGAGGGCCTGTTCAAACCATTATTCCTCAGATCAATTGCTTCTTTCTAAACTGAACACAAATGCTCAGAGCTCACACAGCGATTACAGATAGCACTTGGGAATATACCATACACACAACAAGATGCTGTAACATCACATACACCGGGTAGCTGCAGTGAAACGTGTTGTCTTACAATGTCAGCCTCCCCTTACAATGTACCACACCCCTGTAGCAAATTAGGGTTAAGTGCCTTGCTCAAGAGCACATCGGAAGATTTTACCCCTAGTTGGCTCAGGTATTCAAACCATCAATCTTCCGGTTACCAGACCGACGCTCTAACCGCCAGGTTACCAGCCCAACTCTCTAACCGCCAGGTTACCAGCCCAACGCTCTAACCGCCAGGTTACCTGCCCAACTCTCTAACCACCAGGTTACCAGCCCAACGCTCTAACAGCCAGGTTACCAGCCCAACGCTCTAACCGCCAGGTTACCAGCCCAACGCTCTAACCGCCAGGTTACCTGCCCAACGCTCTAACCGCCAGGTTACCTGCCCAACGCTCTAACCGCCAGGTTACCTGCCCAACGCTCTAACCGCCAGGTTACCTGCCCAACGCTCTAACCGCCAGGTTACCTGCCCAACGCTCTAACCGCCAGGTTACCAGCCCAACGCTCTAACCACTAGGTTACCAGCCCAACGCTCTAACCGCTAGGTTACCAGCCCAACGCTCTAACCGCCAGGTTACCTGCCCAACGCTCTAACCGCCAGGTTACCTGCCCAACGCTCTAACCGCCAGGTTACCTGCCCAACACTCTAACCGCCAGGTTACCTGCCCAACGCTCTAACCGCCAGGTTTCAACCTGGCTTACTACTGCGAAGGCCCCAATGGACCCAGCAGCTAAACATGAACACCAAACGAACCATGGCTGGAAAGCAACAAACGTTGTGATGTTTCCCCTTCAAAGGGTCCCTCCCCAGCACGCTCCACCCTGCCACATCAAAGTGGCCGCGTTAAAAAAAGTGTCTTATCAAAGTGTGTGTGGTGCGTGTGTGTGAATGTGTGTGTGTGTGTACGTTTTTTTTTTTTTTTTTATTAAGTGTCATTTGGTGAGAGTAGACCCCCTGCCTGTTATGTTGTCTTTAAACCCAGTGAGAACCTGAGGGACTCAACTCTAATTGGAAAAACATGCTTCAAATGATCATTTGTTTCGAAAGTGTGGCGGTGAAAATGTAAAATATTAACAGCGACAAGTTTGTAAGGAGAACATTTATGGCCTGTACGTGTTTACATGGAGTGATGAGTGAGACTGCAGTTAGGCTTCAGCTCATTGGGCCGTCATGGTCTTTCTGTTACTGGGCCAATGCTTTTAACAGCTACGCTACCTGCCGCTCACCTAGATCCATCAACCTTGATAAGTAACCTCACTCTCTGCTGTGTTTGTGCAGGTGTGTGTGTATATCTCTCTCTCTCTCTCTCTCTCTCTCTCTCTCTCTCTCTCTCTCTCTCTCTCTCTCTCTCTCTCTCTCTCTCTCTCTCTCTCTCTCTCTCTCTCTCTCTCTCCTCTCTCTCTCTCTCTCTCTCTCTCTCTCTCTCTCTCTCTCTCTCTCTCTCTCTCTCTCTCTCTCTCTCTCTCTCTCTCTCTCTCTCTCTCTCTCTCTCTCTCTCTCTCTTCGGAGTGCATGCTGGGAAGTGAGTCGTCAAGCAGGAGTGTTTGTGAGAGCGACTGGATTTCTTTTCATTCTATTGGGTTTTGGTATGTAAATATATATATATTGATTAGTTGGTTTAAAGATAATTGTTCTACTTATTAATTAACAAGTAGAGGGGTGGTGGGATAGTTTGAGGTTGTTTGTTTTCGCGAGGGCACAACCAGCTGGTTGAGGCTGGTTAAAATGTCCGCTCGTGAGAATTTGGAGTATGAAAAACTTAGTCGGCGCAATGGAATTAAGATTTTGGCAGAGGTTGGATGTTCAGTGGAAGAATGTGTTTTAGCGGTAGGTAGTATGATTGGGTATGATAGCATTAAATCAGCCTCAAGGATGAATAGCGCAGTAGTGATATTCTTAGATTCTATTGGAAAAGTGAATACGATGGTGGAGAACGGTGTTGTTTTGAGGGAAACACAGACGAAGGTATTTCCACTTATGAATCCGGCTAAGAAGGTTATATTGTCTAACGTACCACCATTTGTTAGAGATGAAGTGTTGGAGAGAGAATTATCGCGTCATGGTCAAATTGTGTCTACAATAAAGAAAGTTCTTTTTGGATGCAAATCTCCGTTGCTGAAACATGTCGTGTCTCATAGAAGGCAAGTGTATATGATCTTAAAAAAGGACGTCGATGAACTGAATTTAGCGTTTAGTTTTAAGATTGATGGATTTGATTATGTGTTTTACGCTTCTACTGAATCAATGAAATGTTTTGGGTGTGGAAGAGAGGGGCATTTGGTGCGTAGTTGTCCTGAGAAGGAGCGCGCAGAGCCCGGTAGTAGTTATAGTGATGGTACAGATAATGCATTTACGCAAAGAGATGAAACTGCTAAAAGTACGGGGGAAGGAAGAAGGTGGGCAGATGTGGTTGGAAAAGGGGGAGAGGAAGGCAGTGTGGATACGGGGACAATTGTGGTGGATCAGAACAAGGAGGGAGGGGAAGCAGTCTGTGAGATTGCGACTGCCGTTGCTGAGGTGGTGTTGGAAAATGAAATTGGAGATAAAGAGGAAATTGAAATAACAGGAAAGGAAGAAGCTGTTTTCAAAGTACCGAGAAGTAAGAGAAAGAATGTAGGGGGGGGTGAAGGGTCTAATTCTAAGAGGAAGGTAGAGATTGATAAATTAGTTGAAGATGGAAAGGTTGAAGATTTAGGGAGAGTTTTCCTCTGGGGAGGAGAGCGGGAGTGAGTCATCTGACGCGTCGCAACAAAATAGTGAGATAATTGGGGAGGAAGGAAGGTATGGAATTAAGAAGGTACGCCAATTTCTGAAGTTGACAAAAGGGAAGAAATATATGCAGGATTACAATATAACTGATTTTTTCCCTGAAAGTGAATTGTTTATTGAATCAGCAAAGTTTTTGATGTCAAAAATAACAGGGGGAGGTTTGACAAGCCCTGAAATTGCTAGACTTAAGAAGGTGGTCACGAGAGTGATAAGTGATGTAAATTCTAAAGAAAATGAAAGGGTTTAGTTGCAGTTTTAAACCTGTAAAGAGATGGGATATCTGTATTTTCCTCTGTATATTTTTTTCATTCATGAGCAGTTTTAAGATTTCTTCTTTAAACATAAATGGTGGAAGAGATGTTAAAAAAAGAGCGATAGTGTATGAGTTAATTAGGGGAAAGGGAAGTGACATAAATTTTCTACAAGAAACACATAGTAATTTGGAAAATGAAGTTATGTGGAAAAAGGAGTGGGAGGGGACAGTGGTGTGTAGTCATAAAAATTCTAAAAGTGGGGGTGTGGCTATATTGTTCTCAAGGGGGTTTTTGCCTTTGTCTTATGAGGTTGAAGAGGTAGTTGAGGGGAGGTTATTAAAAGTTAGAGCAAGGTATGAAAACATCACTATGTGTCTGATAAATGTCTATGCCCCAGTGGTGGCAGTTGAGAGGGTATGTTTTTTAGAGACATTATCAAATACCATTGAGAAATGTAACAATGAAGATTATTTATTTATTGCTGGGGATTTTAACTGCACAGTCAGTGATTTAGATAGAAATCATCAAGAACCTCATATAGCCTCAAGGACCTTTTTAAAACGCCTCATTGTAACGCATGAATTGTGTGATATTTGGCGGAGACAAAATGGAGGCACAAGGCAGTACACCTGGGCGCATGTGAGAGAGAACATCATCTCTATGGCAAGGTTAGATAGGTTTTATTGTTTTGAGCATCAATCTCAGGTCTGTAAATCAAGTGTGATAACCCCAGTGGGATTTTCTGATCATTGTTTAATAACAGAGGTGGTGTTCATTAATAATGTAAAACCCAAAAGCGCATACTGGCATTTTAATATAACTTTATTGAGTGATGCTCACTTCAGGAAATGTTTTTGTTTTTTCTGGGAGAGGTGGAGGTCTCAAAAGGACAGTTTTATATCCATTCAACAGTGGTGGGATATAGGGAAAATCCAGATTCAACAATTTTGTAATCAATACACGAGGAATGTCACCAAGGATATCATCAGATCAATGAAAGCCCTAGAGTTTGAAATAGTGGAACTCATGACGTTGGTTGAGACCACAGGAGATTGGGGCCATACGCAGGCACTCAAGAAAAAAAAAGTTGAATTGGCAGATCTGCTGGGTATCAGAGCACAGGGGGCATTGGTGAGAAGTAAGTTTCAGGGAATATCTGAAATGGATGCCTCATCCAAATTTTTCTTTGGTTTAGAGAAAAAGAATGGACAAAGAAAAATTATTCATTGTCTCAAATCAGCTGTTGGACAAGAGCTCACTAGCCCTAGTGAAATTAGAAAGAGGGCAGTAGAGTTCTATGCTGAGCTCTACAAGTGTGAGTACAAAGAGGATAAAACAGTGACACAGAAGTTCCTTGATGGGCTCCCAAAGGTGGATGCAGAAGCTCAGGTTGAGCTTGAGCAACCATTGTCTTTGCAGGAGTTATACTCTGCATTAAAAGGCATGGAAAATGGAAGGGCACCAGGCTTTGATGGGCTTCCCGTTGACTTTTTTAAGTCTTTTTGGACTATGTTGGGAGAAGATTGGCTGGCAGTGGTTAATGATAGTTTAACCGGAGGGTTACTACCATTAAGCTGCAGAAGGGCTGTCCTCACCCTACTGCCCAAAAAGGGAGACCCTAGGGAGGTGAAAAACTGGAGGCCGGTGGCTTTATTGTGCACTGATTATAAGATCCTGTCCAAGGCTTTGTCCAACAGGCTGAGGGAGGTGATGGGGCAAATCATACATACGGACCAGTCCTACTGTGTTCCTGGCAGGCAGATAGGGGATAACATTTCTCTGATTCGTGACTTTTTGGACATCTCTAGGGCTATTGGGGTGGATGCAGGTCTAATTTCAATTGATCAGGAAAAGGCATTTGACCGAGTTGAACATCAATATTTATGGCATACGCTTGAGGCGTTTGGGTTCAGATCTGGTTTTATTGACATGATAAAGGTGATATATGGTGACATTGAAAGTGTATTGAAAGTTAACGGTGGTTTGAGTGCTCCTTTTAAAGTGTGTAGAGGTATTAGGCAGGGATGTTCTTTATCAGGGATGCTGTATGCCATTGCTATAGAGCCACTACTAAATAGCATTAGAAGTCGCATTGAAGGGGTGTACCTTTCCAAGGATATTCCTCCTATTCGTCTTTCAGCCTATGCTGATGATGTAGTTGTTTTAGTGAAAAATCAAGCGGAGGTGGATAGTTTGAGTCTAATGGTTGATCGGTTTAGGGGAATATCCTCGGCAAAAGTAAATTGGGAAAAGAGTTGTGCATTACAGATTGGAGAATGGTCTGGAGGGATCATGGCTTTGCCAGGGGGATTGGAATGGTGTAAGGGAGGGTTTAAGTATCTTGGAGTGTACTTAGGAGATGAGGGGATTATGGAAAGAAATTGGATTGGGGTGGTTGAAATGGTGGAAGGGAGGATGAGGAGATGGCGTTGGTTGTTATCTCGAATGTCATATAGGGGGAGAACTATTATAGTTAACAATGTGATTGCCTCTGCATTATGGCATCGGTTGGCAGTTTTAGAACCACCTTCTGGTCTTCTGGCTAAGATACAGGCAATTATGGTAGATTTTTTTTGGGATAAATATCACTGGGTTCCACAAAGTGTTTTGTATTTGTCAAAAGAGGAGGGGGGACAAGGTCTGGTACATCTTGCTAGTAGGGCTGCTGCTTTCCGTTTTCAGTTTATTCAAAGGTTGCTTTATGGACAGGAAAATGTGGTGTGGAGGGGGGTAGCAGGCCTTGTGTTACAGAGGGTTGGAGGTTTAGGTTTAAAGAAGGCTTTATTTCTGGTTGATAGTAGCCAGATTTCTAGGGAGGGAGTACCTCCGTTTTACAGAGGCCTTCTCAGAGTGTGGAGCATAATGAAGGTGTCCAGACGAACTTCAGCGGAGTCAGTGCATTGGCTGTTGGAGGAACCTCTGGTGTGTGGGGCAAGACTGGATTGTACAACTGCAGCTGTTCCACATTTCTCCAAGATTCTGGTGAAGGGAAAAATAATCACCTTAAGACAGTTAATGGCAATGGCTGGGCCCGACTTAATGGATGGAAGACGGTTGGCTGAACATTTGGGGGTGAGGTCGGAAAGGATTGTTGGACAAATGCTGGGAAGCTGCAGGAAAGCTCTGTCAGCGGAAGAATGGGGAATGCTTAATAGCCACAAGAAGAAGGAACAAGATGAAGACGTCTCATTTCCAAGATTAGGGATTACACCAAATATCACAGAGTCAGAGAGAAAGGGTATATTGTTGGATTTGAGAGGGTTGGAGGAGGTGGGTTTGGATGAGGTGAATGGGAAGGATTTGTATAGGGGGTGTGTTAAGGTGTTAAACAAAGAGAAATTGAAAAATAGAAAAGACACTCCATGGAGGGTAAAATTGGGAATTGATGACAAGGTAAAGCCAGCATGGAGAGCACTGTACAAACCACCGTTACAAAAGGGTACTGGTGATATGCAATGGAGGGTGTTACATGGCATTATTGCAGTTAATGCTTTTGTATCTGTCATTAATTCAGATGTTAGAGATGGATGTCCTTTTTGTAATATAAGAGAAACCATTTTTCACTGTTTTATGGAGTGTGAGAGGATAAAACCTTTATTGGAAATACTGGAATCATTGTTTAGAGCTGTAGGTGAGATTTTTAATAACAATGTTTTTATTTTGGGGTTTCAATATAGTAAGCAACAGAAAAGAAAATGTCAAATGTTAAATTTTATTTTGGGACAAGCTAAGATGTCAATTTTTTTGAGTAGGAAACATAAAATAGACACGGGATATGAGAAGGATATAAGATGTGTTTTTAAAGGATTAGTGAAAGCAAGAATAAAAGTGGATTTTGAGTTTTTCTCAGCTGTAAAAGATCTCCCATTGTTTGAGGAGAAGTGGGCATATGAAGGAGCGCTTTGTTTTGTAGAGGAGGGGAAATTATTTTTTGTTGAGGAAATAAGTTGAATGTATATGTTCTTTTGTATTTTTATTTTTATTTATTTTGTGTAGGAATTACGTTCATTGTTTCATTTCTGAAAAGGCAGTGTGTCATTATTTATGTTAACAATTGAGTAGAAAATAAAGGTTTTATAAAAACTCAAAAACTCTCTCTCTCTCTCTCTCTCTCTCTCTCTCTCTCTCTCTCTCTCTCTCTCTCTCTCTCTCTCTCTCTCTCTCTCTCTCTCTCTCTCTCTCTCTCTCTCTCTCTCTCTCTCTCTCTCTCTCTCTCTCTCTCTCTCTCTCTCTCTCTCTCTCTCTCTCTCTCTCTCTCTCTTACTCTCTCAAAGCAAAGTCACACAGCAGGAGACCAAGGTTGGCTACAGTCCCCAATCAAGCTGTGGAGTGAAGATGAGTTCATTGTACTGTTTACATTAGTTTAGGGTACAGATCTGCAGAGACGTGACAAATATAGACCTCTAAATAGAACTGGGCTCCCAGACCCCTAACTATGAGGTTGTGACGCCCCTGACGGTGTGGGTGTGTGACGCCCCTGAGGGTTTGGGGAAGTAGGGCAGAACGGGGGAAAATGGGGCGACAGAGGGGCGGAGCAGTCACCGTATCAATAATGGATGCCCATGTCGAGAGAGAGAGAAAGAGAGAGAGGATGCCCATGTCGAGAGAGAGAGAGAGAGAGAGAGAGAGAGAGAGAGAGAGAGAGAGAGAGAGAGAGAGAGAGAGAGAGAGAGAGAGAGAGAGAGAGAGAGAGAGAGAGAGAGGGGTTTGTCACAAAATGGTACAAACACCAAATTGAGACTGTATGCAGAACTCTGAAAAAATATCCTCCGTATACAACGTAAAACACCAAATAATGCATGCAGAGCAGAATTAGGCCGATACCCACTAATTATCAAAATCCAGAAAAGAGACGTTAAATTCTATAACCACTTAAAAGGAAGCGATTCCCAAACCTTCCAAAGCAAAGCCATCACCTACAGAGAGATGAACCTGGAGAAGAGTCCCCTAAGCAAGCTGGTCCTGGGGCTCTGTTCACAAACACAAACAGACCCCACAGAGCCCCAGTACAGCAACACAATTAGACCCAACCAAATCATGAGAAAACAAAAGTATAATTACTTGACACATTAGAAAGAATTAACAAAAAAACAGAGCAAACTAGAATGCTATTTGACCCTAATCAGAGAGTACACAGTGGCAGACTACCTGACCACTGGGATTGACCAAAACTTAAGGAAAGGTTTGACTATGTACAGACTCAGTGATCATGGCCTTGCTATTGAGAAAGGCCACTGTAGGCAGACCTGGCTCTCAAGAGAAGACAGGCTATGTGCACACTTCCCACAAAATGAGGTGGAAACTGAGCTGCACTTCTTAACCTCCTGCCAAATGTATGACCATATTAGAGACACATATTTCCCTCAGATTACACAGATCCACAAAGAATTTGAAAACAAACCCGATTTTGGTAAACTCCCATATCTATAGGGTGAAATACCACCGTGTACCATCACAGTAGCAAGATTTGTGACCTGTTGCCACAAGAAAAGGGCAACCAGTGAAGAACAAACACCATTGTAAACACAACCCATATTTATGTTTATTTATTTTCCCTTTTGTACTTTAACCATTTGCACAGCGTTACAGCACTGTATATATGCATAATATGACACTTGTAATGTCATTATTCTTTTGGAATTTCTATGAGTGTAATGTTAACTGTTCATTTATATTGTTTATTTCACTTTTGTATATTATCTACTTCACTTGCTTTGGCAATGCTAACATATGTTTCCCATGCCAATAAAGCCCCTTGAATTGAATTCATTTGAAAGAGAGGGAGAGTAGGTGGGGAGAAGGAGGAAGTAGGGAAAGATAAAGTGAAGGAGGATGGAAGTCAGGAAAGGCAGAAGGAGTGTGTGCCTGTGCATCACTTAAAGTAAACCCCTCCTTGAAGGAAGAGATATTTCAGACCCCACCTTTTTCTCCTGGTGTTGACGGCAGTAGCCTCAGAGCCTCAAGTTATTTCAAAACAACGCTGGAAAACACTGGGGTCCAGAGGAAAGGTTTCCCCTCTGCTTCTTTGCAAAAGTTGCATGTATGAATCGATTTAGCGGTTGCCAATGGTCCTTTCAGAGCGATGGCGAAGGTCCATTCACTTGAATGCTTTATAAAAACAACTGTTTTTACTCCAGTGGTGACTGGCTTGTCTATTTTCAAGTATCTCTTCGTTTGACTGTATTGAATGTAAAAATGTGTTATTGTGAATCATGTGCTGTTTATTCCAAGGCAGCTGCAGTACAAGTCGAACTACATCTGGAAGTACATATTTTCCATTGTACTGTGACAGATTCAGCCTTCAGCTCACATATAGACCGGGCTGATGAGATCTGGCTACAGCCAGCATTTAGATAAATGATTGTAATCAACTGCCCAGGGGATCCCAACCTAAATGTCATCCATGATCATACTATTCATTTTTGGCCGGCTCATAGTATATATGATTGTCAGTGTGTGTGTGTGTGTGTGTGTGTGTGTGTGTGTGTGTGTGTGTGTGTGTGTGTGTGTGTGTGTGTGTGTGTGTGTGTGTGTGTGTGTGTGTGTGTGTGTGTGTGTGTGTGTGTGTGTGTGTGTGTGTGTGTGTGTGTGTGTGTGTGTGTGTGCGTCTGTGTGTTGAGAATGGGAACGACCTTTACACAGGGATGGGTAGGTTACCTTCTAAATGTAATCCGTTACTAGTTACTTGTCCGAAATTGTAATTAGCAGTGTAACTTTTGAATTACCCAAACAAAGTAACGTAATCTGATTACGTTCCGTTACTTTTAGATGACTTTTTAAGAGGCAGAAGAAGACAAAAATGTATGTTACCAATTGAACCACATCTTTTGCAGGATAAATCAATGTTATGTAGGCTTCTTCTAACCCATCTCTTCCTACTACGTATAATAAGAGAACATCCCTGGTCATCCCTACTGACATTGATCTGGTGGACTCACTAAACACAAATGCTTTGTTTGTTAATGATGTCTGAGTGTTGGAGTGTGACTCTGGCTATCCATAAATAAAAAATATAAATAAAATTGTTCAGTCTGGTTTGCTTAATATAAGGAATTTGAAATGGTTTATACTTTTACTTTTACTTTTGATGCTTAAGTACATTTTAGCAATTCCATTTACTGGGTGATTTTCATTTTTACTTGAGTTATTTTCTATTAACCTGTCTGGCTCTGGCGTTCCGCTAGCGGAACTCCTCCCACATTCCACTGAAAAGGCAGAGCGCGAAATTCAAAAGACATTTTTTAGAAATATTTAAATTTCACACATTAACAAGTCCAATACAGCAAATGAAAGATACACCTCTTGTGAATCCAGTCAACATGTCTGATTTTTTAAAATGTTTTACAGCGAAAACACCACATATATTTATGTTAGCTCACCACCAAATGCAAAAAAGGACAGACATTTTTCACAGCACAGGTAGCATGCACAAAGCCAACCTAACTAACCAAGAACCAACCAAACCAACCAAGAAACAACTTCATCAGATGACAGTCTTATAACATGTTATACAATAAATCTATGTTTTGTTCGAAAAATTTGCATATTTGAGGTATAAATCAGTTTTACATTGCAGCTACAATCACAGCTACCGTCAGAAATAGAACCGAAGCAGCCAGAGTAATTACAGACACCAACGTCAAATATCTAAATACTCATCATAAAACATTTCTGAAAAATCGATGGTGTACAGCAAATTAAAGACAAACATCTTGTGAATCCAGCCAATATTTCAGATTTTTTAAGTGTTTTACAGCGAAAACACAATATAGCATTATATTAGCTTACTACAATAGCCTACCACACTACCGCATTCATTCATCAAGGCATGTTAGCGATAGCAATAGGCACGTTAGCGATAGCAAATAAACCAGCAAGATATATCATTTTTGACTAACCTTGATAAGCTTCATCAGATGACAGTCCTATAACATCAGGTTATACATACACTTATGTTTTGTTCGAAAATGTGCATATTTAGAGCTGAAATCAGTGGTTATACATTGTGCTAACGTAGCATCTTTTTCCCACAACGTCCGGATATTTTTCTGACACTTTTTCTGACACACATATTCTGACCAAATAACTATTCATAAACATAACTAAAAAATACATGTTGTATAAGAAATGATAGATACACTAGTTCTTAATGCAATCGCCGTGTTAGAATTCTAAAAATAACTTCATTACGATATGCAGTTTACGTTATGGCGAGAGAGTACCCAAAACCTGGCCGCAAACGACTAGTACAACATGTACGACAGATATATGAAATAACATCATAAAATGGGTCCTACTTTTGCTGATCTTTCATCAGAATGTTGTACAAGGGGTCCTTTGTCGGGAACAATCGTTGTTTGGATTTAGAACTGCCTTTTTCCCTCTCGATTTAGCAAGCACACTTGCCAAGTGGCGCGAATCTCTCCGTTGTCAACAAACTCAGAGAACGGAACACGGCAAAACTCCCGAAAAATGTCAATAATCTGATCAAACTATATTGAAAAAACATACTTTACGATGATATTGTCACATGTATCAAATAAAATCAAAGCCGGAGATATTAGTCGTCCATAACGACAGCTTATCAGAAGGCAAATCCAGGTCCCTTCACGCGCTCTCCAGAAAACAGGAAACTGTTGACACGTCATGCCGAGAGCTATTATTCGACACCAGATCAAGTTACACACTCCATTTCTTCTCTCACTGCCTGTCGACATCTTGTGAAAGACGTATGAAGTGCATCTAAACTAATAAATATCAAGGACTTTAATTGGCAGGCCCTAGAACAGTGCATCGATTTCAGATTTTCCACTTCCTGTCAGGAAGTTTGCTGCAAAAGGAGTTCTGTTTTCCTCACAGATATAAATCAAACGGTTTTAGAAACTAGAGAGTGTTTTCTATCCAATAGTAATAATAATATGCATATTGTACGAGCAAGAATTGAGTACGAGGCCGTTTAAATTGGGCACGATTTCCCCCCAAAGTGAAAACAGCGCCCTCTGTCCTCAACAGGTTTTAAGGTATCTCTACTTTTACTCAAGTATGACAATTGAGTACTTTTTCCACCACTGCTATTGTTTCCCTTTTTGTTGGCGGCTCTTTAATATCGTTGATAATGTGCAGCTGTTAAAGGGCAAATCCACAGATGAAACAAGGGATGGGCCTGGAGAAATGTAACAACTCTCAGATGAATAGACAGAGCTATAGATGCAAGGGCTGACCATCCATGATTTCAACATGTATTGTTTTAACCATGTTATGAAGCTATACAGTGTTTGTTTACATTAACAGTGTTTACAAAACGTTGGAGAAAAACAAGTTTATATGTTGGGTTCTCATGGAGTGTGACAGTTGAACTAAGCTCATGAGGCATTTATAAGTTCGATTCATCAAGAATAAATGGATATTTATTATTTAAGTTCAAAAATGGATGTAGCAACTACAGATTTTCCCTTTAAGTCTATCAAGTGTACGAGTTTGAGCGTGTGTCCATTAGGCCTATGGATTTTTCTTTTTCAGCATGAATTAGATTGAGCAATAAAAGCCCCACTTTTATTCTATATTGTGGGATCCGCGCTGTGCTGCTGTTGTATGAGCGCTTTTAACACTGGCTCGCCACTGGTTTCAAAAACAATGGCAGGCTTAAACTTCTTGAATTCAACCTTTACATTGCTTGAATTCAACCATTACTGGGTTCAAATAGACATTTAGATTTGTGAACAGCCATCCACAACAACCACAATCTGTAAGGCGCAAATAGCTAAATGAGAGAGCAGCAGTGTGATTCACATCAATGCGTCATGTAGATATCAATAATAAGTGATATCCGTATCGCCGTAGACTACACCACTGCTGTCATCCTTACCTCCAAGCGTTTATTCAAGTTGGATAATCTTAGGATGCCGACAGCAGTCTCACCTTTGGAAGACATAGCTTGGACTGTATCCTACAAAAGCCTATTCCTGCTATTGTTACACGATCCATCAAACCCATTAGTTGTGTCATTATAGTGGTCTCTGACTTGTGGTCAGACTCGCTCAGCTGGAACAAATTAAACTTGCGCCTCTTTTCAATGCTGATTTGAATGTCATTGAGAAAACCGAGAAGTGGCAAAGATTTTGTTTCGCAAACATCCTTTCTGAATTTAGAAGTAATCCTCAAAGTAATCATGTAGTTTTACAAAAGTATCTGTAATCTGATAACAATAGTTTTGCTGGAAACGTAACAGATTACAATTACCGGTCTTTTGTAATCCCTTACATGTAATCCCTTACTCTACACACTTCCTCTACACCTGAACATGAGTAGCAACACAACGTGTGTGTGAGACCCGTTTTATTCTGGAGCCCGACGGAGGAAGACAAAGAAGGGGAACGCAGCTGCGTAGCCACAAGCAACAAGCCCTTACGGTAACCCAGGGTTACCATCCGGCCAGAGATGCCCTCCAGGCCTCCAGACTGAAGCATCAACGTAACCTTGAGAGGCCAATCAACCGAGCTCTTACTGAGAGAGAACACACTCAGGGGCTAAGGGGGTGCTGGGGTCGCCAGAGCCTAGGCCTAACTAGGAGAAATGATGCTTTGACACACATGCACTCACACACAGGAACATAAATACACACAGATACACACACAGAAACGCAATGTGCTTTTTAAAAAAAAACAAGAATAACGAGACATCACCCCATTGAATCCCGTCAGCAGAGACAATAGCAGCTTGTATAAGAGGCTGATCAAACAAACTGTAATTGTATGAGCGTGTGTGTGTGTTGTGAACGAGAGAGTAAAGAAATGTGCTGTTGTTTGTCTTCGTCCCTTCCCTCTAAACGAGCCTCTCTGTTATTTCTCCCTTAATGACACTAATTAGACTCTTCCCTTTAACTCATCTGTCTGGTGATCGAGCATGCCAAGTACATAGCATCCATCAACAGTTTGTGTGTGTGTGTGTGTGTGTGTGTGTGTGTGTGTGTGTGTGTGTGTGTGTGTGTGTGTGTGTGTGTGTGTGTGTGTGTGTGTGTGTGTGTGTGTGTGTGTGTGTCTGTTCTCAGAAACTCCCTAAACGAGGCGTGGTAATCAGGCCTAAGTTCTACTGATCCCTCCCGTGCCACAAAACAATATGGCGGCCCTCTCTTACAGACTGAAGCCCTCGGCTGCATCTTAATAGTGTAAAGTAGCTTAATTTCCTTCCTTGTCTCTCTTCCTTATTCTGGACTGACTTGATAGAACTAGACGGGTGAAAAGAAGACATCCTTCACATTGTTTTCACCTATCCTGTTTCTTCAGTGCATGTGTACATTTTCTCAAACTATCCCTCTCTCTGTACCTCTCCCTCTCAGGTGCTTTTGTTTACTGAATGTGTGTGTAGGCTTGAAACGCTGTCAGCACATTTATTTCTGCCAATTTACTTAATGTGTATATATTTTAATTGTTGCCATAAAGCATAATCACTCTTCTCTGAAAACACTGAATCAAATCAAGCTTGAAGCTGCACACACACACACACGCACGCACGCACGCACACGCACGCACGCACGCACGCACGCACACACACACACACACACACACACACACACACACACACACACACACACACACACACACACACACACACACACACACCCTCTCTCTGTAGCCCTCTCTTTACCTCCCCCTCCTTCTCTCTCCCAGTCTCTGTTGGAGAAAAATGATCTCTTCCGTTGCACTGCTGCTTGTGAAACACCACACTACAGATGTTCCAACACACAGAGTTGGTTTGGTGTAGAGCATCTAATCCCCTGGTTGAAGGAGGGGGGATGATAACAGGAGGATGCTATTGGCCCATAGGAAGACAAAACATGGTGTGTTAGAATTTGAGTTAAAGTGAGGGAGGCAGAAAGATGGTCAGATCGTGGTTAGATGTCTAGGGACCGAGAGGGGCGTGTGTGGTCCCCCATGAAAAAATTCTACAGTTGACTATAGAATATTACAGTACTTATGATAGAAATCTATAGTAAGCTGTCGTATTCTGTAGAATACCATGCTACACACTGTGTTATCCCTCTAACGTGTAGTACTTACTATAGAATGTTGTAGTATACTGTAGAATACTATAGTAACTACTACAGTAATGTCCGCAAAAACATTGCACATTTTTAACTATAATAAATGCTGGAGTATTTAATTTGCATACACAGTACCATGCCCATTCCCCTGCCCCATATTGCAATTTATGCAACCCATTAAGAAACCTACATGCAGTGGTGGAAAAAGTACCCAATTGTCCTACTTGAGTAAAAGTAAAGATACTTAATGGAAAATGACTCAAGTAAAAGTGAAAGTCACCCAGTAAAATACTACTTGAGTAAAAGTCTAAAAGTTTTTGGTTTAAAATATACTTAAGTATCAAAATTAAATGTAATTGCTAAAATATACTTTAGTATAAAAAGTAAAAGTAAAAGCATGCAAAATTTAAATGTCTTATACGTATTAAGCAAACCAGATGGCACCATTTTCTAGTTTTTTTAAGTTGTGGAAAGCCAGGGGCACACTCCAACACTCAGACATCATTCACAAACGAAGCATGTCTGTTTAGTGAGTCTGCCAGAGCAGAGGCAGTAGGGATGACCAGGGATGTTCGGTTGGTAAGTGCGTGAATTGGACTAATGTCCTGTCCTACTAAGCATTCAAAATGTAAATAGCACTTTTGGGTGTCAAAGAAAACGTATGGAGCAAAAAGTACATTATTGTCTTAAGGATGTAGTGAAGTAAAAGTAGTAAAAACTATAAATAGTGAAGTAAAGTACAGATACCTCAAAAAACTACTTAAGTAGTACTTTAAAGTAATTTTACTTAAATACTTTATACCACTGCCTACATGCTAAGTGTAGATCATATATTGTGTTCCCTACAGGTTCTAGAAAAGAGCAGAGCTCTGAAACATCTGTTCAGACCCCAGTCCTACCTACCTACAGGTTCTAGAAAAGAGCAGAAACTTTGAACCATCCACTCAGACCCCAGTCCTACCTACCTACAGGTTCTAGAAAAGAGCAGAAACTCTGAACCATCCACTCAGACCCCAGTCCTACCTACCTACAGGTTCTAGAAAAGAGCAGAAGCTCTGTACCGTCTGTTCGCACCCCAGTCCTACCTACCTACAGGTTCTAGAAGATAACTGATACACAACCAAAACAAACAGCAAATGCATCCAACAAATGTATAAAGTCATAAACTTGATGTAATGATTGTATGCTATGATTGTGGTACCAAATACTTTACTTTTTACTACTTTAATGCAAATATAAGAGAATTTGTCCCAATACCTTTGGTCCCCTAAAATGGGGGGGGGGGGGGGCTTGGTGCTGTAATGTACAAATGGTGCTGTAATTTCTAAACGGTTCACCTGATATAGATGAAAATACCCTCAACTTAAAGCTGGCAGTCGTCTCTTCAACTTCATAGTCATTATATCATTTAAAATCCAAAGTGCTGGAGTACAGAGCCAACACAACAACATACGTGTCACTGTCCCAAAACTCACAGTAGTTACATTTCCATAATAATAGCTCTGCATGAATAATTAATGTGCTTCACCATGAGGTGATGTCAGAACTAAATGGAAAAGGAGGGGAGGACAGGAGAGGAGAGGAGACAGAGGAGAAGAGAAGATAGGCTAGAAGAGATGATCACCTGCCATATGAGTGTGTATCCTAGGGGATATTGAAGGCAAAGCTCACAAGGCAGGTGGCTAATCTGTCCTGTCCTCACTAACCCGACAGAGCAGCTCAAGCTTGCACCTGCCTCATACCACAGTGGTCCCCACAGACCCAGAGACCAGTGACCCTTCTGCCTTCCAAACCCTTACCCTGTCATTTATTTCCCCAGACCCCGCCTCCACCCCACATGAACAAATATTATAGTATACTTATGCAAGAAAGCCCGAGGGGGGTGTGGTACATTGCCAATTTACCACGGCTAACGGCTGCTCGTACGCACGACGCAACGCGGAGTGCCTTGATACAGCCTTTAAAAACTACAGCAATGTCCCCAAAAACACTACTGTAAATACTACAGTATATTACAGTCCGCAAAAATACTACAGTAAATACTACAGTATACCACAGCTTGCAAAAACACAACAGGTAATACTACAGTATATACTAAAATCCGCAAAAAAAGTATATGAACTCCTATAGTATATACAGTACTACAGTTTTATTTTACTACAGTATTTATACTACAGTTAACAGTAAATACTACAATATACAACAGAATACTACAGTACATTTTGACTGTAGTCCGCAAAAACACTACAGTGATGAGTGAGACAGTTACAGAGGCATACATATCATACCATCCCTAAAAAATGCTAACCTCCCCTGTTATTATAATGGTGTGAGGTTAGCAGGTCTTGGGGGCATGATACAGTGTATTTGTGCGTCCAAAACTTTCTCACTCATCATTATTCACAATTCATTCAGCACAACCCGTAACCATGTCGAAGGGTTTAGAAACATATTCTATTCTTATTTACAATAAAAGTGACCCCAAAATGACACAATATGTTATTTACCATATATTACTGTTGGGCACAGAATGATCTGAAACACAACTAAAACAATGAGCAATCCATCCAAGTTTGTAGAGTCACAAGCTTGATGTGATCAGTGCATGCAAGGAATATGGGACTGAATACTTTTTACTGCTTTAATACACATTTAAGTGAATATGTCCCTAAAATAGGTGGACTATGTACAAAAGTGCGGTCATTTCTAAACGGTACAAATTAAAGCTGACAGTATGCACTTTGACCTCATAGTCATGTGATAAGATCACTGATGTACTAATTAGTATCACTGTGGCATAGGGGGACGCAGGAGAGGGAGACACATAGCTGGAAAGAGTAGGAGTCCAATCGAGAGAGAACGAGAGACAGAAAGACAGAGAGAGAGTGCGAGAGAGCAAGAGGCTGAGGGCAAGCGAGCAAGACAGAAGGAGAAAATGACGTAGTTTAGTGTTCTCCACAGCAAAGGGAGAGCAGTGCATCAGCATACAAACTGGTCTTAACTAAGGCGTCCGCAGCTCTACTTTACCATGCAGACCTATCCATCTCCCCCATGCATTATTCAACTGCACCGGGCCATTTTACTGCACACTGAAGAAAGATTGGTTCCATTTTTATTTCCCTTTTGTGCCTGTTCTCCCCTTCCTTCCCCCTCCCACCTCATTTGCTCCCTCCTTCCTTTTGCTTTTCAATTAAATTAGGGACAGTGTGACACTATTTCCAGACAGAGAGACTGTGTACATGACAATTAGAGTGTCAGGGAAAGAAGGTGTGTGTGTGTGTGTATGTGTGTGTGTAGGAAATACACACATATTCATGCAAATAATTAACATAAAATCCCGCAGGCACACACACACAGCATCCATTTATTCTGTCTCGCACTAATTTACTCCAACACATCTTTTCTAACGAAGGCACATTCTTCAGTTTTCATTCCTCCATCTATCCTTCCCTCCCTCCTCTCTCTCTCGTCTCTGTCAGTAGATGTGTAGATATGTGTGTTTGAACAGTAGAATGAAAGTCCCTCCTGTCTGATTGAACAGTGTGTGGACAGATAGCTCTTACAGAGTTGGCTTCAATCGCTACCATGTTACCACGGACAGCCTTTTGGGAGAAATGACATTTAGTCCATACTGCAAGTGACTTTCCTTGAAGGACAAACAAGAGCTTGCAGCTTTCAAAAGACCATATGGACACAGAGCTGATTCTGACAAAAATAGGAATTAATTTACTCCGGAGTGGAAATACTGTTATTCATCGTTTTTCCATTTAACTACAGAATATTAAAGTCATGATATATATTTTCCTTAAACTCTTGAAAGATAGATGACAGTTGGCGTGTGTGCGTGCGTGCGTGCGTGCGTGTGTGTGTGTGTGTGTGTGTGTGTGTGTGTGTGTGTGTGTGTGTGTGTGTGTGTGTGTGTGTGTGTGTGTGTGTGTGTGTGTGTGTGTGTGTGTGTGTGTGTGTGTGTGTGTGTGTGTGTGTGTGTGTTAGGCGGTTTATTAGGACTGTCAGGTGAAGTGAGTGTGTGTGCCAGAGACAATTGGGAGTCTGCATCCATTGCTGCCGCCCATGAAATGAGGAGAGACAGAATCCTAACCAAGCAATTAAGGAAAAGGTCAGGCTGTCTATTCTCCTATTCCACTCAGGGGGAGAGCGGCAGTCTCGCACACACACACACACACACGCACACACATGCACACACACACACAAAGTTTCATTAGTGAACAGATTGAGTTTGCTCTGTCAATAAAGCCAGTCTCTGGCCTATCGTTCATAATCTCAGAGCTATATTCAGAGCAGGTAGGGGAGGGAAAGGAGGACAGATGTACTCTATTCTATTCTACTCTATTCTACTCTACTCTACTCTACTCTATTTTACTATATTCTATTCTATTATACTCTACTCTATTCTATTCCACTCTATTCTATTCTACTATATACTATTATATTTATTCTACTGTACTCTACTCTATTCTACTCTATTCTATTATATTCTATTCTACTCTACTCTATTCTACTATATTATATTATATTCTACTGCACTCTACTCTATTATATGCTGTTCTACTCTATTCTATTCTACTGTACTCTACTCTATTCGATTCTACTGTACTCTACTCTATTATATTCTACCATATTCTATTCTATTCTACTCTACGCTATTCTATTCTACTCTATTATATTATATTATATTCTACTGTGTTCTACTTTATTCTACTTTATTCTGTTCTATTCTACGCTACTCAACTCTACTCTACTCTATTCTACAATATTGCATTCTATTCTACTGTACTCTACTCTATTCTACTATATTCTACAATATTGTATTGTATTCTATTCTACTCTACTCTACAATACGGTATTTTATTCTACTGTACTCTACTCTATTCTACTGTACTCTACTCTATTCTACTCTATTCTATTACATTCTAGTCTACTCTACTCTATTCTACTATATTATATTATATTCTACTGTACTCTACTCTATTATATGCTGTTCTACTCTATTCTTTTCTACTGTACTCTACTCTATTATATTCTACCATATTCTATTATATTCTACTCTACTCTATTCTACTATATTATATTATATTATATTATACTGTGTTCTACTCTATTCTACTTTATTCTGTTCTATTCTATTCTACGCTACTCAACTCTACTCTACTCTATTCTACAATATTGCGAACTATTCTACTGTACTCTACTCTATTCTACTCTATTCTACAATATTCTATTCTATTCTATTCTACTATACTCTACTCTACAATACTGTATTTTATTCTACTGTACTCTACTCTATTCTACTGTACTCTACTCTATTCTACAATATTGTATTTTATTCTACTGTACTCTACTCTATTCTACTGTACTCTACTCTATTCTACAATATTGTATTTTATTCTACTGTACTCTACTCTATTCTACTCTACTCTACCCTAAACTCGACTAGGTGATTTCTCAAAGAATGGCTAACAAATGGCCAGGGAACGAGTGTACAGTTTCTTCAGAAAGAATTTCTACCCCTTGAATTATTCCACATTTTGTTATGTTACAGCCTGAATTCAAAATTGATCAAATATATTTTTTTCCCCCATCTACACACAAAAACCCATAATGACAACGTGTAGAAATGTTTGCAAATGTATTGAAAATGAAATACAGAAATATCTAATTTACATAATTATTCACACCCCTGAGTTAATACATGTTAGAATCACCTTTGGCAGTGATTACAGCTTTGAGTCTTTCTGGGTAAGTCTCTAAGAGCTGTCCACAACTGGATTGTACAATATTTGCCCATTATTCTTTTCAAAAAATGTTAAGCTCTGTCAAATTGGTTGTTGATAATTACTAGGCAACCATTTTCAAGTCTTGCTATAGATTTTCAAGCAGCTGTAAGTCAAAAGTGTAACTTGGCCACTCAGGAACAGTCACTGTTTTCTTGGTAAGCAGGTAGCCTAGTGGTTAGAGTGTTGGGTCAGTAACTAAATGGTTGTTAGATCAAATCCCTGAGCTGACAAGGTAAAAATCTACAAATCAATATTAGGAAGGTGTGCCAAATGTTTGGTGTACTCAGTGTATTTTACCTAACAAATCATCAAATTAAAAGCTTCATATTCTGGGAGAATTTAAAATGCCAAAAACAATTAATTTATAGATATTGTTATTATATTTGAATAAAGAACACAGCAGTAGCCATGGCAAAATGCATAAAATTGAATGAAATTTGCTTAAAGAATGCAAAAATATCTCTATACCGGCAAGATGGGGGCCTTTAAAATGTTCTCAAAAAATCAGCCGCGCCATTGGGCTGACTGCGCCCCATGCCACGCCCCCTGTCACAACCACCACCTAAGGCTCTTTTGATCCAGAAGAAAACCTGTGTGTGTGTGTGTGTATGGTGATTGTCCCCCTTGTCAGTCCTCCGTGTTTCCCCCTGATATGAGACTAGCCAGGAGCCCAGCAGCACACACACCTAAACCCCCTGACCCAGTTAGAGAGAGAGAGAGAGAGAGAGAGAGAGAGAGAGAGAGAGAGAGAGAGAGAGAGAGAGAGAGAGAGAGAGAGAGAGAGAGAGAGGGTGAATATTTCTCAGGGCTGCAATGTTTGTACTAATGGGTTTTGCATGGTTCCTCTCTTTCCAAAAATGGAAATGGCATCTCTTACAAACACACACACACACACACACACACACACACACACACACACACACACACACACACACACACACACACACACACACACACACACACACACACACACACACACACACACACACACACACACACACACACACACACACACACACACACACACACACACTGTACCGTGTTTATTAGCCACATGATTTAGTCATGAAGCTCCTCGTCGCTAACACACAACCCCCCAAGCCCACTCCACTCAAACACACAAGTTACACACACACACACGCTCTTCTCCATCCTCTCTGAAATTGTCCCTCATGGTTTTTGGAACAGATTCGAGCCACCAAGCCCAATCCTTGGCAACTATTCAGTGTGTGAAGTTTAAGTGAGTTCCGGTCTGGTGCCGTTACAGGTGGCCACTCCCTGTTTTTATGCAGTGAGAAATGAAGGGAAAGAGAAAGAGTAATCCATCTCTTTTTTTGTCACACTGTTTCCTAGCACGAAAACAGAATGAGAGCAGATTGATCATTGAAATGGATTGCACCATCAGGGAAGCAGCAGACACACTAACGCAAACACATACACACACACACATACACACACACAGTTTATGGAAGGCCAGATAAGCACAATCAATGTCAGGCAATTATCTTCCCTCCTTTAAGTGATTAGCTTATCTACTTATTCCTCTTGGCTTTGTTTATTTGATTGTCTCACCAGATATCTTTCTATTGAACGCGTCTGCAACAAAAGCCACGGTAAATGTTGGTCTCGCTATCTCCGCTTGATGAAGTAGCCCTGTTGTTCTGTTTGTATTGTTTAACACGTGTTGCTCACTGATAAACAGCTTGATTAATCAACCCTGTCGGACTTTATTTTAGACTCAAACTGAGCATCGGTGTCCTCCAGAAGTTAACAATGTAGTTCCCATACCGTATCCTACCGTACCCTCCTCTGTGACACCTTGTACTCTATCTATCATACTGTTACCGGCACCTTGACCTCACCGACCTCAATCCCTAGTGCCTTACCCCTACACTAACCTATTCAACCCAATCCAAGTTATGGAAACCAATTGACAGCGGACGCCCTAATATTCTGAATGCGGTCATGTGTGTTACTTTGTATTCGGTGGAATGGAACAAGCTTCAGTGCTCTCTGTCCTGAGGAACTCTGGGTTTATTGTATTGACATCTTCTACAGCTCCTGGCCAAGGAGCCTGCATGGCTGTGGGGATTCTCTCTGTTGCTGTTGAGGTTGGTTATTTAGTCATTCCTTCCACAGTAGCTAGTGGTGTATTGGGCTCTGACTGTGTCTGGGGCCGGAGGTGTGTGTGGGGGGGGGTGGAGAAGAGCTATTGGGGATTGTGGCTATGTGTTCTCCATACTAAACCGTTTCCCCCCAGTCTGAGAGAGAAAGAGAGAGAGAGAGAGAGAGAGAGAGAGGGGGGAGAGAGATGGTTGCCCTCTCAACCTCTCTCTCTGCACTTATTTGCCCTCCTTGCTCAAGGCGTTTCATATAACAAGTCTGCTGTCTGCCAGTATTACTCCCCCTCTCTCTCCCCTTCTTCTCCGCCCCGCTCTCTCTCCTGAAATTACCTTGGTTTCTCGCCTGCTAATTCCTCGTGAATGCAGCTTTGACCCTCCCTCTCTCTATTGGAGTCACCCAGGGCAGAGAGAAAGGGGGAGAAAGAGGGGGAGAGAGAATGAGAAAGAGAAGCAGTAGAAAGAGTTGTATGAATAATGTATTGTAACAGAGGACCTGTGTTATATGAATATGAATGTCTGGCTCCATCCGATCCCCTGCAGTCTCTCAGTTTGATAGAACCCGCATACTTACACCACCATCTCACATGTGCCTGGAATGATAACTTACTAAAGCTATGGGTAACAGGAATGATAACTTACTAAAGCTATGGGTAACAGGAATGATAACTTACTATAGTACAGCCAGTGTGTATTGCTTAAGGACGGATTATACTATAGCATACTATAGTATGGAGAGTGTTTGCATTGTGTAAAAGTTTTACAACTGATCATTTACAATAGACAGTGTGTGTGGGTTATAAACTTGGAATGGGAACTTCATCTTGGGCATGTGATATGACATGTGATATGAAGTGTGATTTGACATGTGATATGACAGAATTCTGTGTCTGATCGTCCTACTGTACTCCTGAGACTTTGTAAACAGGCCTTTACTCTGGAAAAATGTCTCTGGGTCCAGGCCCCTAGCCAGGGGCCACAAGGAAGAAGGGTGGAAGTAGGGGTGCTGAATTATAATTTTTTTACTCTGAAGAAAATATATCTATTTTTTTCTCTCTCCATAAAAGCAGTGCACTGGGCCTTTTCTAGTCCTGTAATAGCAGACCGATATAGCCATCTGTAATACGGGTGAAAAAATTGCAGCACCCCCACCCCACGTCTTCCTGCAGCTATGGCCTTGTTAGTCCTGTTTGGGTCCCAGTCCCATTGCTAGTGACAACTCTCCAGTCACAGGGGAGCCATGGTGAGTCAGGGCAGGCAGGAGCTGCTGATTACAATATGTTTGTTACTCTGTCTGCCAACTGCAGAGCTCTTATTAAACACACACACACACTGTGTTTTCCGCGCTGCCTGTGAACTGCAGAGCTCTTATTAAAAATGTATCTGCAAGCTGTTTTGTGTCGCTGCTTCGCTGAGGAATTCATTACCTCTTCGCCACGCGCCACTGTGTCACACACAACCCTGCAAGCCAGCCCCGACCCGTCGAATAAAACAACACATTTCCGTTTAGGATGTTTGAGATGCAAACAAACAAACACTCCAGCGGGAGAAGAAAGAGAGGGAGGAGAGGAAGGAGAAGAGACGGAATGGTTGTCTCCCTCAGGTTTTCACTCTGTTTGATCCCTACAACAGCAGAGGGCAGGGTGACTCTCTTTCACTCATCCACTGTCTTTCTCTCCTTCTTCCTCCCCCCCTCTTTACCCTCTCCTTCTCTCTCTCTCTCTCTCTCTCTCTCTCTCTCCCTCTCTCTCTCTCTCTCTCTCTCTCTCTCTCTCTTTGATCTGTCATATTGATGATCAGGTAATGTAAATGATGAGTCTACAGCATCACTCAGAAATCAATGTCCTGTACACACATAACCCCTCACACCCCACATACACACATGCATACCCACCTCAGACAGTGCCTTCAGAAAGTGTTTACCCCTCTTGACTTATTTTACACTTTGTTGTGTTACAGCCTGAATTCAAAATGAATTCAATATAAACATGTCTCACTCATTTACACCCAATACCCTATGATGACAAAGGGGAAAAATGCATTTAGAAATGTTTCCAAATGTATTGAAAATAAAATACAGAACTATCTTATTTACATAAGTATTCACGCCCCTGAGTCAATACTTTGTATGAGCACCTTTGGCAGCAATTACAGCTGTGAGTCTTTCTGGGGACGTATAAAATAGCTTTCCTGAATTGTGAGACATTTTCCCGTTTTCAAAATTCTTCAAGCTTTGTCAAATTGGTTGTTGATCACTGCTAGACAACCATTTTCAGGTATTGCTATACATTTTCAAGTAGATGTAAGTCAAAAATGTAACTCGGTCAATCAGGAACATTCACTGTCATCTTGGTAAGCAACTCCAGTTGCTTTCCAGTGCATTCGGAAAGTATTCAGACCCCTTGACTTGTTACACATTTTGTTACGTTACAGTCTTATTCTAAAACTGATGAAATTGTTTTTTTCCTCATCAATCTACACTCAATACCCCACAATGACAAATCAAAAACAGGTTTGTGGAATTTTTGCTAATTTATAAAACAAAAAACTGAAATACCACATTTACAAAAGTATTCAGACTCTTTATTCAGTACTTTGTTGAAGAACCTTTGGCAGAGATTACAGCATCGAGTCTTCTTGGGTATGACGCTACAAGGTTGCTATTTTCAGGTCTCTCCAGAGATGTTCGATTGGGTTCAAGTCCGGGCTCTGACTGGCCCACTCAAGGACATTCAGAGACTTGTCCCGAAGCCACTCCTGCGTTGTCTTGGCTGTGTGCTTAGGGTCGTTGTCCAGTTGGAAAGTGAACCTTCGCTCCAGTCTGAGGTCCTGAGCACTCTGGAGCAGGTTTCATCAAGGGTCTCTCTGTACTATACTCTGTTCATCTTTCCCTCGATCCTGACTAGTCTCCCAGTCCCTGCCACTGAAAAACATCCCCACAGCATGATGCTGCCACCAGCATGCTTAACAGTAGGGATGGCGCCAGGTTTCCTCCAGACGTGATGCCTGAAAAAAGAGTTCAATTTTGGTTTCATCAGACCAGAGAATCTTGTTTCTCATGGTCTGAGAGTCGTTTAGGTGCCTTTTGTAAAACTCCAAGCGGACTGTCATGTGCCTTTTACTGAGGAGTGGCTTCCGTCTAGCCACTCTACCATAAAGGCCTGATTGGTGGAGTGCTGCAGAGACGACTGTCCTTCTGGAATTTCTCCCATCTCCACAAAGAAACTCTGTTAGAGTGACCATCGGCCATCGGATTCTTGGTCACCTCCCTGACCAAGGCCCTTCTCCCCCGATTGCTCAGTTTGGCCTGGTGGCCAGCTCTAGAAAGACTCTTGGTGGTTCCAAGCTTCTATTTAAGAATGATGGAGGCCACTGTGTTCCTGGGGACCTTCAATGCTGCCGAAATGTTTTGGCTAAGGCTGTAACGTAACGTGAATACTTTTCGAAGGCACTGTATATTTGACCTTGTGTTTTAGGTTATTGTCCTTCTGAAAGGTGAACTAGGTTTTCTTCTAGGATTTTGCCTGTGCTTAGCTCAATTCCATTTATTTTTTATCCTGAAAAACTCCTTAATAATTAAGAAAAAAAATCCCATGACATGATGCAGCTGACACTATGCTTGAAATCATGGAGAGTGGTACTCAGTATTATGTTGTATAGGATTTGCCCCAAACATAAATTTTTATTCAGGACAAAAATCTATTTATTTTTGCAGTATTACTTAAGTGCCATGTTGCAAACAGAATGCATGTTTTGGAATATATTTTATTCTGTACAGGTTTCCTTTTTTTTACTCTATCATTTTGGTTAGTATTGTGGAGTAACTAAAATGTTGTTTATCTGTCCTCAGTTGTCTCCTATCACAGGGGTGTCCTTCTTCTCCGGCAACTTAGTTAGGAAGGACACCTGCATCTTTGTAGTGACTGGGTGTATTGATGCACCATCCAAAGTGAAATTAATCACTTTTCAATGCTCAAATGAATATTCAATAGATGCCCTTCTTTGCGAGGCATTGGAAAACCTCCCTGGTCTTTGTGGTTGAATCTGTGTTTGAAATTCACTGCTCGACTGAGGGAAATGTGTGGGGTACAGAGATGACGTAGTCTTTCAAAAATCATGTTAAACACTATTATTGCAACATAATAAGTCCATACAACTCATTATGTGTAACGGCTGTCTTCGTTCTCCTCGTCTGAGGAGGAGTAGGAGATATCGGACCAATACGCAGCGTGGTGAGTATTCATGTTTATTGAGAATACTTGAAACAAACAAAATAACGAATAAACTAACGAACACGAAACAGTCCCGTATGGTGATCAAACACAGAAACAGGAACAATCACCAACAACCCACAATGATAAACAGGCTACCTAAATATGGCTCCCAATCAGAGACAACGACAAACACCTGCCTCTGATTGAGAACCATATCAGGCCAAACACATAGAAATAGACAAACTAGACATACAACATAGAACGCCCACTCAGATCACACCCTGACCAAACAAAACATATAAACATACAATGCAAATTATGGGCGGGGTCGTGACATTATGTGACTTGTTAAAATACATTCTTACTCCTGGACTTATTTGGGCTTGCCATAACAAAGGGATTGAATATGTATCCACAAAACATTTAAGATGACATATTTTAATGAATAAAAAATAAAAACATCATTCCACTTTGACATTATGTGGTATTGTGTGTAGGCCAGTGACAACAAATCTCAATGTAATCCATTTTAAATTCAGACAACTAAATGTGGAACGCGTCAAGGGGTGTAAACACTTTCTGAAGGCACTGTATGTCCATCAAATACAGACGCAATGTCTCTCACAACATTCTACAAAAAACTGCACAATCAGACACACAAACACACACACACTTGCATAAAACACACACACACACACACACACACACACACACACACATACAGCATCCGCCAAGCAGAGCCATTTGAATGAAACAACAAAAGGCTCTGCCTTAAAGCTCATTACCCAATCCAGTGAGCAGAGGCAAATCCTATTCTGACATTGAGCTGTGTGTGTATGTGTTTGTGTGTGCGTGTGTCTATGTGTTTGTGCGTGTCATTTTGCCCACGTTTTTAGTATTCAGCAGCTTTTTCTACTTCTCTGCTCACTTTGAAACACAGCGTTTGCGATGGCATGTCCTGCAGTAGACTTGCCCGTTCAGAAGGCCTGCGATAACTGATCCCAAATAGAAAAACATTTACTATATTAACAAACAAAGCAAGACAACTCGTAAAATGAGTACGGCTTCAGTGCATAACTGTGTGTACAGGGTTTTTTGGAGACCCCTCTGGCATTACCCAGAAACCCCCGCTCTCATAGATGACTCCAGTACATTGACATCCGCTCTGAGGCTGTTGGAGATTCGAGACTGAAAGTGGATGCGATAGATAACAGCTACAGACACGATTGAAAAGTAGTACATCTTTTCCATTTTACAATGTCTTGAGAACAGGTAAAAACGTGATACACTGGGTATAATTCTTGTTCTAATGTTATAGCTACAGTGAATTTCTCCGTCTTAAAAAACGATTAGATAGGAATCTGACGTTAGCTAGGAAGCTAACTTGGTACATTAACTTGTGTAAAAAGCAGAGGAAAACAATGGAATTTGACTATCATAGCTCTGCATTTACAGAACATTACTTTGGCATGCATTAGTAGTCCTTTGTCCCTTGGACAATACTGGATATGGCCCATCATTGGTATGGCTCCTTGCCTTGGATTCTCAAGAGATATGGTATTCCTTAGCTAGCTATCTACCTACACTCTTAGAAAAAAGGGTTCCAAAAGGGTTCTTTGGCTGTCCCCATAAGAGAACCCTTTTTGGTTTCAGATAGAACTCTTTTGGGTTCCATGAAGAGCCCTCTGGGGAAAGGGTTCTACATGGAATCCAATAAGTTTCTACCTAGAACCAAAAGGGTTCTACCTGGAGCCAAAAATGGTTCCTCAAAGGGTTCTCCTATGGGGACAGCCGAAGAACCCTTTTAGGTTCTAGATAACCCATTTTTTTCTAAGAGTGTAGTCAGACTAGCAAACGTTTTTACCTGTTCATTTGGAATGAGGATGATGTAGCCAAAACATAGACGACACGATGAATCATTACAAATTCCTAACAGTGTCGTTCACATGTTTTTTCTGTAAGACTCCAGTGTTGAAAAGCTGCGCCGTGGGCAGAGGAGATAGCGGTAGGGGCACAGGCAAGGCTGCAGAAAGAATAGGAGAGGAAGACCTTGAGTGCTGCTAAGAAAACTGCGCAGACGGCTGAATACTTCGACCCAGAGACTCCTGCACTTTACAACACACGACTGCTGCCTTTTCACCATTGTACTATTCTACTTATTTACTACCAAGTATGTGTACATACTTATCATGTCCCATGGTAAGTAGTCTTCCTAATGATTTGTTTCCATGGTCTGGGTGATATCAGTTCAGTACTGTATCCTTATTCTTTCAGGAAACTGTACCTTTGCTACTGAGGTTCCAGTGACGACCTTATGTGTTCTTGTTTATTGCCCTAATAAACCTTTACTTGACCTGATCTGTGTAATCGGACCGACTTGTTTCGTACTGTCTTTAGGGTAGTCTTCCTGCATATACACTCTTGCAGGAAACCTTCGGGAGCGTAAATATCCAGGAAGAAAGTTTAGTAAATTAATCTAAAACCATTTGAAAAGTACAACGATGTCTAAATGCCAAAGTGCACAAACATTGTTTCTCACGAGTTTATTGATGCCCACACAAACTTCCTTATTTACATATGATTTATATGCTTGGTTGTAGACCCCCTTCTTTCAACAACATTTCTGAGTACTTGTACATTTTTACAATTCCCAAGAGCCACCAAGTCTGACAACAATTGGGAAAGCTGAGGCTCCAAGTTTTGCTTCCTGTGCTGCGTGGTGACATCTCCTCAAAGTTATAGCAGCTCAAGCTGTTGTTGGTGGCCAAAAAGTAAAAAGGTAGTCTTGTTATGTCGACTTATTATGTAGCTGAAAGATAAAACGATATTACGTCTATAGAATGTAATTACTATCAGTGCAGAACTGTAGTGTTGACCTATGTTAAATGTATAACAGTAATAACATGTATTATATTGTAATGAGTTACAATAATGGACATTTTTTCATTTTACATCATACAAATCTTTTTAACAACCACCGAGAAGACGACGAAGACTTACATCTTGTTGCCCTCCGCGTTCTTCAAGGCCTGGAGGAGAAAGCAAAACGCTTACAGGCATACACGAGTATGTGGTTGACTCCAGCTCAGATGGACTGTAGACCTAGATAGACAACAAATCGAACATGCTCCATCAATCTCAATCCTAATCTGGAATAAGGTTTTACCATTTGAGAACTATGACAGAATTGCCCTTGATGACCATCAATCTTAGATTTCCAGGGTAAATACATTCAGTTTAGGATCAAGGTAGTCAGTCTTTTTTGCATCATCGGAGAAGGAGGCTATTAGTCAGAATGAATGTTTCCAGTCATTCAATATAATATTATGTTACAGTCTTATACTCAAAACAAGTGTAGTTTTTGACCTAGGACTGTACATCTCAGCCAGATAGCTCAAATGGGGGGGGGGGGGGGGGGGGGGACATAGCAATATACTGTATCTGTGTGTAGTAGGATACTCTATTGGGAGAGTATGTCATCAATACTCAAAGTCAATTCTAGGTAGTTAGTTTTCCTAAACAGTTTAGATGCATACTGTAGATGCCTAGTGTTAGAAGATGTCCACTTTATTGTTAGGTAAATTCTTGGCCAGCTAGGGGAAATACAATGATGGGACAGACTGTTGTCCTTGCTAAAGTTTTTGCTTACTGATCTGATTCTGCTCCAACACTCGACAATGGTGAGGCTGGAAAAACAACACTTGGTGGGGGTTGATGTCGATTGTTCCCTTTTTCGTAACTGAAAAAGCAGCAATATTTTTGTGTTCCAAGGAATTTTCTAACTATAGCTTTGTCGTCAAATAATGATCATGGCTATTCCGTGCCATTACAGTAGTGTGAAGTGAAGCAGCTACAGTAGCGAGCTCTATTGTTTTCCCTTTTCGCCTGTTGGCTCTCCAAAGTTCTCTGTTTCTTTGGTTTATATGGAGGAACTGCTGGGACATGTCATTTGCTCCCCGCATCTGCCATATCTTGCCGCTAGCGAAGTATGGACATAGATGTCCCGCTTCTCTTCTGTCTCTGGGAGATTCTCAATTGCATACTCCTCGTGTCCGCACCTCATCTCCTTCTCAAAACCCAATTGTTGGAGAAGGTCAGAGGGGAGGGACTTCCTCCTTTCTCATCCAATGGGTTTTGAGAAGGAGACAAGGAGAGAGGAAAGAAGACGCTAGGAGTGTGCAATTGAGATCTTCCCCGTCTCAGTCTGAGCCAATGAGCTCGTGGTGGAAACTCGTCATTCACTGTGCCCAATACTAAATCTGGCGGGAAAATCTGTCCCGACAGGGAAATCGAATACAGCCGGAGGGTAACTATTGTTACTGTTGAATCACATTGGATGACCACTAGTGACTTATTAGAGCTTGTGAACATATACAAAATAGAAAAAGGTGTCATAATGTACCTTCAAATTGATTGAAATTCCTGTCTTTCCCTCATGGCTTCGCAGAATGTCCTTGAAACTCTGTGAAGAGAAAGAGTGGAGGAGAGGAGGGTGTAGGAGAGAGATGAACAGATGCACTCAAAGACTTTCATTCACTTTGAGAAAAAGCTTCCATTTGATGTATCACTCTGTCCAACACAGTGCTTTAACTCCAGCTGAAGTAAGTGAAGTGTAGTCAATAAGAACAAAAATCATGGCGACTCATTGAAGCTGCTTCATTTTGGCAATACTATTCTCTACGGCTCTGTTCTGCAGTTTTATAACTTTTCCTACGGAAAGTTTTGTGTGTGTGTTTCTCTATGTGTATGTGTGTGTTTACAGTATGTGTGTTTGCGTGTGTGTGTGTGATCGTTCTCCCAAGTGTGTGTGTTTGTGAGAGCGAGATTAGCAGGGGTAATGAGTGTGTGACAGTATGACAGAGTGGTAGCATCTGTGGCTGTGGGACAGTGACTGATCGTCGGTCTCTGTGTTGTAACAGGACCGATGGCTGATAAATGACCAGGCTCACCCGGCATTATCTACATGTTGTTACACACACACACACACACACACACACACACACACACACACACACACACACACACACACACTTGTGAAACATTTAAAAAGTTCATCATTTTTCGATAAAACAATACTAAATATACTCACGTCACCAAATAATTGATTAAAACACACTGTTTTGCGATGAAGGTCTACAGTAGCCTCAACAGCCCTCTGTGGGTGTTAGTGGAATTAAATAATTCCTCTAATATACTCATTCATTAAATTCAATCTGTCTATTTATAAGAATTTGTAAGATACTTATTAACATAAAATAGACAGGATACAGTCTTATTAAAATTAGATAATAGTGTTTATTCTCGGAGCACGCTGCCATTTGATCATAAACACAGGTTTATATACAAGATATGACGTCATAGGTTACAGAATAAGTCTCATTGTCCTGACAAATAGAAAACAGGTTCAAAAGTTCTTTCCAACTTCACAGCACACACACATGACACATAATATAATCAATTATCCTGAAGGCTCACTATAATTTATTACCACTTTAGCAGACAACTCAAGATAATGGAAGACCTAAAAAGTTACCCACAGCCTTATCTAAACACCTCAGGGCTAAGTTGGGTCAGTTCAACCATAGTTTAACGACCCTTTCTGCTTATTTTATGACTCACAACACAAATCTCTTTTCACCAGGCATGCATAGTTCAATTAGTTATAGTTTTATCTAAAGCTAGAATTTGTTTTAACTATTTATTAACAAAATTCCTAACAGTAGGGTAGCACCATGGTGTAGCCGGAGGACAGCTAGCTTCCATCCTCCTCTGGGTACATTGACTTCAATACAAAACCTAGGAGGCTCGTGGTTCTCACCCCCTTCCATAGGCTTACACAGTAATCATGACGACTTCCGGAGGACATTCTCCAACCTATCAGAGCTCTTGAAGCATGAACTGACACGTTGTCCACGCAATCAAAGAATAAGATAATTAATCTAGTACTGAAAGCATAAGCTACAGCTACCTAGCACTGCAGTGCATAAAATGTGGCGAGTAGTTGACTCAAAGAGAGCGAAAGACAATAGTTAAAGTTTTAAGCAAAGTCATTTCTTAAAAAATGAATGAGGAGAGAGAGAGCGCTAGCTATATTTTGCTGGATTTTTTATTTACTTTCAGTCACTTAGCTAGTTTAGCTTACTCAAACACATGGCTCAAACAGAGAGGGATGCTATGTTAGCTAGCTGGCTTTGGCTATCCAACACTGGAACGCTTCCAAGTCAAGGTAAGCTTTTGTTTTTATTCGTTTATTGCCACCGGGGCCTGCTGGTGTAACTGCTTGCTGACTGTACACTGTACTGCATGATTTTAGCGGGTTTACTAATGAGCTAGTTCTAGTAGCTATGTTGACTATGACGTTAGCTAATATGGTGACAATGATGTAGGCTGTGTAGCGGTTAGCGTTTATGATGTGAAGGTTTCATCTGGTCGCAGATAGCTGACGTGTTGTCAACTGAAGCCCACAAGCAAAGGGAAAAGGTGAGAGAAGGAGAGTGCGTACATGCGAGAATGAATTTTACAACGATCTACGCAATCATGCTGTTTGAGTGTGGCTGCTATGAAAGTGAACTGTGTTTCCGTGTGATCAGGGGTGTATTCATTCCGCCGATTCTGTTGAAAATAATTCCTTAAACAGAAGAAAACGGAACGAAACGGGGATAAACATACCTGAATTTGTCCAATTGAAACTCCCGTTTGCAACTGTCGGACTAATGATTACACCCTAGATCAGCTAGATGTAGGCAAGAGTGTGCAAGGCGGTATTGAATGTGTCAATGTCTGTCAGCTTGATTACTCAAATGCCTCTCGAACTGTGCACCTACGTTGTAAACTTTCATTCATAGGCTAGGTTGTACCAACCTCATGATGGTTAAAAGGAAAATGTGGGTATCATGTAGTAGCCTAAACCGATCAATGTTACATTGAACTGGGTGAATGGAATATGAACGACAGTCATGAAATATGTCCATAAAAATTACAAAAAGCCCTCCCTTATCTTATACGGCACCGACCACCGCTGATGTACACACACACACACACACAGACTCACACACACACGTGTAGGGCCGGGATTGCAATATTCGTTAGGATCGTGGCAACAAAACAAAACACAAAGCGGTTTTAACTTCTTTAGGAAAGCAGCCCTAATGTTTTCAACATCATTATGATGTCATCCAGAGTCACATTTATTTTCCCTAGCTACAGCACACAGTATTTTACATACAGCAGGTTTTTAAACAAAAAATGATTGTGATACAGGTATCGCCACAGCCCTACACACATGCACACATGAACACAAACAAAGCACTCATACACGTGTTAGCCCACTGAACTAACTTCTTGGTATTAAGAGGGTCTTATGGGACTCCTGAGTGGCGCAGGGGTCTAAGACAGTGCATCTCAGTGCTAGAGGCGTCACTACAGACCTGGGTTAGATTCAAGGCTGCATCACAATCGTTTCGTGATTGGGAGTCCCATAGGGCGGCGCACAATTGGCCCAGTGTCGTCCGGATTCGGGTTTGGCCGGGATAGGCCGTCATTGTAAATAAGAATTTGTTCTTAGTTAAATAAAGGATACATTTAAAAAATATATATATTACTCAAGGTTAGTTCCCTATTTCTCTCCAGCATCTTATTCAACTTAAAAGCAGCTTGTTCTTGTTCAGTGGGAACAACCGTCCTTCTTCACACGTACCGCAGAGCTACAGTACACCACACGCACAACACCCAGTGGTGTAAAGTACTTAAGTAGAAATACTATTTATATTTTTGACAACTTGTACTTTTACTTCACTACATTCCTAAAGAAAATAGTGCCGTCTGGTTTGCTTAATATACGGAATTTGAAATGATTTAGACTTTTACTTTTGATACTTAAGTATATTTTAGCTTGTACATTTACTTTGATACTTAAGTATATTTTAGCTTGTACATTTACTTTGATACTTAAGTATATTTTAGCTTGTACATTTACTTTGATACTTAAGTATATTTTAGCTTGTACATTTACTTTGATACTTAAGTATATTTTAGCTTGTACATTTACTTTGATACTTAAGTATATTTTAGCTTGTACATTTACTTTGATACTTAAGTATATTTTAGCTTGTACATTTACTTTGATACTTAAGTATATTTTAGCTTGTACATTTACTTTGATACTTAAGTATATTTTAGCTTGTACATTTACTTTTGATACTTAAGTATATTTTAGCTTGTACATTTACTTTGATACTTAAGTATATTTTAGCTTGTACATTTACTTTGATACTTAAGTATATTTTAGCTTGTACATTTACTTTGATACTTAAGTATATTTTAGCTTGTACATTTACTTTTGATACTTAAGTATATTTTAGCTTGTACATTTACTTTGATACTTAAGTATATTTTAGCTTGTACATTTACTTTGATACTTAAGTATATTTTAGCTTGTACATTTACTTTGATACTTAAGTATATTTTAGCTTGTACATTTACTTTGATACTTAAGTATATTTTAGCTTGTACATTTACTTTGATACTTAAGTATATTTTAGCTTGTACATTTACTTTGATACTTAAGTATATTTTAGCTTGTACATTTACTTTGATACTTAAGTATATTTTAGCTTGTACATTTACTTTGATACTTAAGTATATTTTAGCTTGTACATTTACTTTGATACTTAAGTATATTTTAGCTTGTACATTTACTTTGATACTTAAGTATATTTTAGCTTGTACATTTACTTTGATACTTAAGTATATTTTAGCTTGTACATTTACTTTGATACTTAAGTATATTTAAAACCAAATAATTTTTTGACTTTTACTCAAGTAGGATTTCACTGGGTGACTTTCTTTTTTACATGAGTTATTGTCTTTTAAGCCTATCTTTACTTTCACTCAAGCATGACATTTGGGTACTTATTCCACCACTGACAACACCTTTTCTGTTTTTAGCTCATTTCAAGATAATTGGGTCAATGAAAACTCTGAATTATTGTATTCATGTTTCAGCTTTGATCTGTGAACGGTACAGTAGTAGCATCCTGCCGGTACATGTATGTGATTATTCACAAAGCCAAAGGCCATGGTAAAATATGCAAGGTTAGCTAGATCCCGCTCTGTTCTTTTTGATGTTGAACTCTTGTTGTTTCTGAGCGATGTGTGATGGAGAACACATGAAAGGAGAGTGAACGTACAACAAATGTATATACTCTTGCAGATTTGTATAGCATGCAACATTTAAAATTCTGCAATATTTTACTCAGAATTCTATGTAAGCATAATTCTTGCTCCGGGCTATAGATTTTTTTTTAATTGCAGTATCCTGTACCAATTTTACCACTCTCTTAACAATACAGCACGTTTCATGAAGCACTGGATTAAATAAATATATACCCAACCATTTGACAGTCCAGAGGGACAGTACTTCAGGTCTCAGGAAGGTGACGCCACTGCGCGATGAGAACGGGCTTCAACATCTGGCCTTCTATTATGAAGACTGTCTGTTTTAAAGGCTGCTCATCTCTTTCACAAGGACCAGACCTACGTCACTCAACAGCCCTGCGAGCCTCATACGATATCGACGTGTGTACAGCCTGGCACACATGCTAATAACTGGCTGTGTGTGTGTGTGAGTGTGCATGTGTGTACGTGCGTGCGGATAGCTTCCCCCCCCGTGTGCCTGCGTGCGTGTTTGTGAGTCGCCAAGCCAAATTAGATTTGGTTAGCCGGGGCAAGGAGGGAAAGAGACGCATGGAGGAATTTCCAGCACACTGAAAAAATTGTTTACCCACAAATAGTTTATCCACCAAGAGCAGATTCATCAAGTAGCGTAAGGAATCAAATATGTTTTTCTCCTCGCTCCCCCCTTTTCCCTCTCCTCCGGAAGAGAGGGATTGAATAAAAGATGAGGGGATGGTAATCCTCAGGCTTAGGAGGGTTTATACCTTTCGACACTCCTGCAACCCTGATGTAAGAGAGAGATAGGGTCTCTATTGAAAAACCTGTCACCGATCCTATCACCGACAGGAGCTGGGGATGGGATGGGTTGAGCTTACAGTGACGTTAATGAAAAAGCAACTTCACCGTCAGGGGCTAAAGTTATTCACTGACACTTATCGGCACATATCTGGGCACATACATCTGCACACACACACACACACACACACACAGCATTGCACACTAAGCACACATACCGTACAGACACACGCACAGTTCTACACACAACTTGTCCCTCAGCCCACTCAAACTCCGACTGATGGCCCAATGGGAGGCGATTAGACGTGTCTGTTTCTTTTGATCATCCAGTGAGGCGCCAGAGATATTAGATGGCTATTTCCCAGAAACTGAAATCCTCTCCACCCTCTCTAATCCCCTGATGGCATTTCTGTAACACACAGAATGGGACTGGGTTGGTATTGTGTTTCTGTATTTCCCCACGGTGATCAATAAAGTATTTATCTGTCCATATATCATCTCTGTCGCTGAGGATAGACCCAAAGCTCTATCACCAGAGGGATGGCTATACCCGTCTGAGCCCCAAGAGACAGGGAGACTCCCCCCACCTCTCTGCCGAGCGACAGCCATTTTAGAAATGTAGAAACATTTAGAAATGTTGCGTTAGAGAGAGAGGGAGGGAGTGCATGTGTGTGCTCCCCTGTAAACTGTCCTTGATCTCCGCACACACACTTGTTGGGGTGTGTGTGTGTGTGTGTGTGTGTGTGTGTGTGTGTGTGTGTGTGTGTGTGTGTGTGTGTGTGTGTGTGTGTGTAGATGCGTGTGGGCATGTGTGCGTGTGTGTGTGTGTGTGTTCCTCTGGTGTAAACTCTTTTCCTTTTCCATTTGTTAGCATGAATTATAGATCATTGTTGCCATGGGATCAGAGAGGAGGGCTTCTCAGGGGGTAAAAATCCTACTCATATACCAGAGCCCATCCCCCTCTCCTCACCCCCCCCCCCCCCCCCCCCTCACCCCTCTTTCCTCAAGCCAATGGTATACCAACTGTTGGTTAGCCATGGTTGGTGGTGTGCTGTTGGGCTGCTTACAGCATACCCTCCTATCGACTGCCATCCCTTAAACGGTGAGGCTCTGACATGGGCTTGCCTGCAGTGTTGTGCTGCCTCATAACCACAAGTGGTCCGATAGCTAGCTGGGAATTGATCACAGAAGAAGGAGCCTTGGAGTAATTCTCCATGAGGGGGTTTGAAAGAGTAGGTGCTCTGATCTCCATTCACGCTCCACCACTTCTCTCCTTTTCTCCCTCCGGGGATCCCCCTTCTCTTTAGTCTCTCAGGCGTTCACTCATTCGTTCATCGGTTCCTTCGTTCACTGCGTTCTCTTTGTAGATCTCTCTCGGAGGAGGACGAGGGCAGGAGTGGGTTTTCATTACCCAGCAAATCAATCTCCATCAGGGCGTCCTCTCTCTACACACCTGCGCACGCACGCACACGCACGCACACGCACGCACGCACGCACGCACGCACGCACGCACGCACGCACGCACACACACACACACACACACACACACACACACACACACACAGACAGAGACACACACACACACACAGACACACACACACAGACAGAGACACACCCAGACACACACACAGTTACACACACACATATCACACACACAGACACTTCTTCTCCCGGTTGGATCTATTAGCGTTAACGCGGTTATCGTGTTAGTGGGTGCTGAGAAGCTGCATATAGCAAGGTGTAGCGCTCCATTCCCCTGGCTGACACCACAGGGCTCGGCGCTGAAAGGGACAGATTTATGGACCTGCAGGTTGAGGAATGCAAAGCAGGGGCAGGGAAACACACACACACAGACGCACACACCACGGTGGAAGACTATGCTGAATCTTAATGCTAAGGATGTGCTGCATGGGGGACGGATTGTTATGCACCACCCCCCCCCCCCACATCTCTGTGCCTGCGAAGGGTGTGTGAAGGTGAAAGGGTGTGTGAAGGTGAAAGGGTGTGTGAAGGTGAAAGGGTCTGTACAGGGTCTTACAGAAAGTATTCACACACCTTGACTTTAAAAAATATTTTGTTGTGTTACAATGTGGGATTAAAATGGATTTAACAGATTTTTTCAAAGATCTACACAAAATCCTCTAAAATGTATAAAACATTTATGAAAAATAAAACACTAATTTATCTTGATTAGATAGGTATTCAACCCCCTGAGTCAATACATGTTAGAATCACCTTTGGCAGTGATTACAGTGAGTCTTTCCGGGTAAGTCTCGGCTTTGCACACCTGGATTGTACAATATGCTTTCAAAGAAGTTAGGCAAATTTTTACTCCTGAAATGATTTAGGCTTGCCACAACAAAGGGATTGAGTACTTATTGACTCAAGACATTTCAGCTTTTCATTTGTAATTCATTTGGAAAAGTTTTGAAAAACACAATTCCACTTTGACACTACAGGGTATTGTACGTAGGCCAGCAACACAAAACCTTAATTTAATCAATTATAAATTCAGGCTGAAACACACCAAAACGTGGAAAAAGTCAAAGGTCTGAATACTTTCTGAAGGCATGCTTTGTGTGAGTGGAAATGTCTTAGTGAGCAACTATATATGCATGTCCAATTTCCACATAGTGCAAACACTTCACTACCCTACCAAGTCATTATTGACACCACCTTAAATTGGCAACGAAAATAGGATTTTCCAACAATGAGAGATTTTGTGAATTCATTCAGTCTATGATCTAGATAACAAAGGCTGAAGTGAAGTGTTATGTGTGTGCATGTGGGATTTTGTGTTACCAAAATGCATGAGTTTGTGAACGGATTTGCATGTGTTTCAGACACACACACGCGCACACACACACGCTACCTCTCTGTATGTGAAGTGTGAGTTGTGTTCTCTGTTGAATGTGTCTTTAAGGAGAGGAAAATCAGCAGGCCGTCCGCAGTTTACCCCTGAGAGAGCCTTTGGTTTAGCATTTAGATTGGGCTGATCAGGGAGGAGTGGTGTGTTGGTTTTGTTTTGTGTCTGTGTTTGTGTTGGTTTTGTTTTGTGTGTCTGTGTGTGTGTTTGTGTGCTGATCCATGTTTAATAGCTCTTGATGGAGACTACAGCCTTGGGCTTGGAGTTGACGTTGAGACTTGGTTAAGTAGTGAGCCGGGGTCACACATAGTGACACATTAATGTTTTAGAGAGAGACCCCCCCCTCACCCCCTCTAGCAGCTATAGACTACAACAAAGCCACAACCCTTGTATCTCACTACTAAAACCTCCAAACAGCACCATTTCCAAATACACCTACTACAAAACAAAAAGAGAACTCAGAATTGAAATCCACAAGTCGTTCCTAGTAAAGCTTCACAAATCAAGGGTGGTGGATGTTTTAACCTTCTACTTGATGTGAATGAAACATAGTTCTGACACAGGGCGCTTGCTGAATGATTCATGAAAGTGCTAGAGACACACAGCCAGTCACATTCTGTTAGACTGAAGGATTTGAAATAGCTACATGTATGTAGGCCCATCCATTATATGACGGACGCACAACACTATTCGTCTGTAATATAGAAACTGTGATATAGAAACTGTAATATAGAAACTGTAATATAGAAACTGTTATGTCAAACCGTTATATCAATACTCAACCAGAGAGACATGTAAGATCAGAAGGACAGGTCTTCATTTGATATTTAAGCAGAAGTAGCCATTTCAAAAAAATGTAATTATCTATGTGGATTGTGCTGCTATAGATTTGTGTATTTACTTATTGTAGTCTAGTGACTGTTTTGTTCGGGAAGCCACACCGGAAGTAAAGATATTCTGTTCTATTTTATTTAATTCTATTATATTAAGCTGTGTGTGTGTTTGGGGAGGGGAAGGCGGGTATGTGATTGGTTAGTGTATGGGTGGGGTATTATTGGTTCTCCTCTCGAGTTCAACTAGAGTTCACAATCTCCCCCACGCCACTTCCCTTCTGTAAGTGTGTGTTTGTTCCCTGCTGATGTCTCTGTGCGTGTGTATGCGGCTTGTGTGAGCATGTGTGTGTCTGTTCACTGCCTCCTGACCCCACGAAGCTTTATGTCTGTATTTGTCTGTGCGTTCAATGTTACAATTGTGTGTCTGTTTGTGTGCATGTGTGTGTCTTCACAGTGTGTGTGGCTGATGCCCAGAGGGTATATTCTGTCTTTCTGTTGCCCATCCAAAACCTGTTCTATAACCATTCCAGTCATCATGACACAACTGGGGCTAAAATATTTACATTTACCTTGCAAACTTCAATGTATTGAATTCTATCAAATGTCAGCTATTCTGGTGTAATATGTGTGTGGTGTGGAAATGGAAATGGTGCCTGGCAGACCTGCGCAGGCTGAGAGATAAGAGATGAGGCGAAAGCATTTAACACACATGGCATTAGTGTGTGTGTGTGTGTGTGTGTGTGTGTGTGTGTGTGTGTGTGTGTGTGTGTGTGTGTGTGTGTGTGTGTGTGTGTGTGTGTGTGTGTGTGTGTGTGTGTGTGTGTGTGTGTGTGTGTGTGTGTGTGTGTGAATAATTCAGCTAAGAGGTGAGGTACTGGTCATGGCATCCCAGAGGATCACAGTGCCGAGACTGTCAGAGAGAAAGAATCAGAGGTAGGACACACACACACACACACACACACACACACACACACACACACACACACACACACACACACACACACACACACACACACACACACACACACACACACACACACACACACACACACACACTCACTCACACACACAGAGCCTGTCTGGCGCGAGGCAGTTTGTCATGATTTATGCGATGCCACCGTGTAGGCAGCGGCTCTAACTGTATTTGACAGTCTGTCCCCAGCCTCGCCAACCAGCAGTAATACAACAAATGAGCTGCTTCATATCAATGTCTTCATCATCACAAACAAACATGCTGTCATTGATTTGGTCTCTTTTCTCTTGAGTGAGAGGCTTCCCACTCTCTCTGTCTCACACTCCCTCCACATCATTCCATCTCTCATTTTTCCTGACTGTCTGTCGGCCTCTTCCCTTACTCCTCCCTTGACTACCTATTTCCTCTCTCTCTCTCCCTGGTGACAGGGACACACTAGCAGGGAAACATTATGACAGGTGAACACAGCTGTCAAGACCTTGTCTCTGAGAATCTCTCTAACCATCATAATGGCTTGTGTGTGTGTGTATCTGTGAGATTTTTCTTACGGAATAGCTCACATCGTCATCACTCCTATTCACAGGTCTGTCAGTGTCACCCTTTATTGCACGTAAACATACAAACACAAACACACCCATTGACAGGTATACATCAGGCTAAAGAAGAGGCTGATGGTGGGAGGCAGAGACAAATGAGTACCACCCTACACTCATCCATCCTGGACCAGGCTAGGGAAAGAGGGAGGACAGGTTGCATGGTGTGCACCCAAGCAGAGTTTTTTTTCTTCCATCGTTCATATTTCCTGTTGATAGGACAAAAGGAATAAGGCACGCACTGTCACAAATGAAATTGGACATACAGGGAACGGACATACACAGTGCATCCAGAAAGAACAAATAAATACAAAATGAAAACCTGGAACGTCTTGAGTCAATAAGTGTTCAACCCCTTTGTTATGGCAAGCCTAAATAAATTCAGAGTTAAAATGTTCTTTAACAAGTCACATAATAAGCCAACTAGCTCTCACAATCTCACTTCAGAGTTAGACATTCACTCCATGTTTCTCAACCATCACATTTCTAAGTACTTCAGGTTAAGTGTAGGCAATAACCCCACATTTGAAGGTTATGGTTAAGTTTAGGCATTAACTCCAAAATTGTAAGATTAGGCATTTAACTACGAATGGTTAAGGTAAAGGTTTGGGATAGGCTTAAAACACTTCCTATCAACCTATTTGAACTACGGCAGGTGATAATGCCCAAACTCCATCCCTGTCCACAACACCTTAGCAACACCGTAACTTACCTGAAGGTAACACCGCTCACTGTTGCCCCTAGTAGCCGGTTTCCACATCATCTCCCGCTGTCCTGAGACCTGGATGGACGTCGAATCCTAACTTGTATCATTGGTGACCTGGCTGAATAAGTTACATGGCCTCACTCTGTGTGCAATAATAGTGTTTAACATGATTTTTGAATGACTACTTGATACCTGTACCCCCCCCCCCCCCCCCCACATACAATTATCTGTAAGGTCCCTCAGTCGAGCAGTGCATTTCAAACACAGATTCAACCACAAAGACCTGGGAGGTTTTCTAATGCCTCGCTGAAAAGGGCACCTATTGGTAGATAGGTGAAAATATATATATACATATATTGAATATCTCTTTGAGCATGGTGAAGTTATTATTTACACTTTGGATGGTGCATCAATACACCCAGTCCCTACAAAGGTACTGGTGTCCTTCTAACTCACTTGTCAGAGAGGAAGGAAAACGCTCAGGGATTTCACCATGAGGACAATGGTGACTTTAATAATCCCCCTAGAGTCGATTGATGCACCTGCACGTCACACGGGGACGTAGTTTTGAATATTGAATAGCTCCCTGTGTGTTTATGCTAGAAACGTATAATTTATTGCAGTGGCTGCACCTCAGTCCCTTCTTTCCGCCGAAATAAAGTTTTGCGCCTATTCCCATAACATGAGTGGATCTGGACGACCAAAATCGTCACACAATCGTTTGCAAGACCCAAAACGTGTGAGCTACACGACTCACACCAACACGAGTGTTGGCTGGTTGGCTCTTCGACATCCACAAGCTTTACAGCAGTAGTCTGAGCGAACTGTCGCGGACGTCCTCATTTCGAAGAGGTCTTCTCCACCAACTGTCCAGACCGAACTGTTGGAACTACAAACTAATATTGAAAGTGGAGACTCTTGCGAACACGAAGATGCCGTACGATGCACACAAGCTTCAGGGGAGTGGGAGTCGTCTGAAGGTCACCCAGTACAGGGCTGTAAAAATGGCCAAAAAGTGCATACAGGTATGGGGTTAAATGTGCCAAAAAATAAAGTGACCAAATATGGGTCAAATAGTTTTTCTTATAGCTCTCAGCTATAGGACCGACACTTTAAAACCTTGTTCCTTTGATTCATTTTTGTACTTTCTGTTTTGCCATTTATGAACGTAGCAGTAGATGCCAAATTCAGCGTCTCATCAAATCATTTCTTCAGGGGTCCTAAAATTCTAAATCAAACAGCTAAATGATACATTTTATGACTATCTTAAAACAATTCTATATGTTAGCTTAGTAGATATTGCGATCTAACGGTTCAGACATACGGGGGTGACTTTAAAATAGTTTAGTGACGGTGACAGGTTAAAACTGAGGCTGGATCAACAACATTGTAGTTACTCCACAATACCAAACCTAAATGACAGAGTGACAAGAAGGAAGCCTGTACAGAATACAAATATTCCAAAACATGCATCCTGTTTACAACAAGGCACTAAAGGAATAATACAAAAAAGTGGTAAAGCAATTCACTTTTTGTCCTGAATAACAATATCATGACTCAGGATATGACCCAGATACAGACACAGGAGGCAGATAGTACAGTTCTCAATAATGTATTATAGCATGGAGCAAAGGGCAGGTTGAGGACAGGCAGAGGTTTGTAATCAGGTCAGAGTCAGGCAGGTACAGAACGGCAGGCAGACTCAGGGTCAGGGCAGACAGAGGTTTGTAATCAAGTCAGAGTCAGGCAGGTACAGAACGGCAGGCAGGCTCGGGGTCAGGGCAGACAGAGGTTTGTAATCAAGTCAGAGTCAGGCAGGTACAGAACGGCAGGCAGGCTTGGGGTCAGGGCAGACAGAGGTTTGTAATCAAGTCAGAGTCAGGCAGGTACAGAACGGCAGGCAGGCTCGGGGTCAGGGCAGACAGAGGTTTGTAATCAAGTCAGAGTCAGGCAGGTACAGAACGGCAGGCAGGCTTGGGGTCAGGGCAGACAGAGGTTTGTAATCAAGTCAGAGTCAGGCAGGTACAGAACGGCAGGCAGGCTTGGGGTCAGGGCAGACAGAGGTTTGTAATCAAGTCAGAGTCAGGCAGGTACAGGACGGCAGGCAGGCTCGGGGTCAGGGCAGTTAGAATGGTCAGAACTGGAAAAACTAGGAAACAAACACTGGAGGAACAGGAAAACGGGAAAGCGCGCCAGTAAGACCTGACAAGACAAGACGAACTGGCAACAGACAAACAGAGAACACATGTATACATGCTCAGGGGATAATGGGGAAGATGGGCGACACCTGGAGGGGTTGGAGACAAGCACAAAGACAGGTGAAACCAATCAGTGTGTGACAACAAAGTGTTATGTTTGGAGCAAATCCAATACATTACTGAGTACCACTCTCCATATTTTCAAGCATAGTGGTGGCTGCATCATGTTATCAGTGCATCATCTACACTGATTTAAGTAGATTTAACAAGTAACATCAATAAGGGATCATATCTTTCACCTGGATTCACCTGGTCAGTCTACAGTATGTCACGGAAAGAGGAGGTGTTCTTAATGTTTTGTGTACTCAGTGTCCATGATCTTTTCTACATATTTTATATCGGGTTTAGTTGTTTGAGTTTACTCTGAAAACCTTTTTTTAATACCGAAAATGCATTTATATATAATATACTGTTTAGACTTAGGCGACCCAGAAAAAAACACTTTCAATGACAGAGAAATCCCTGCACACACACATACATACACACACACACATACACACACACACACACTGGTGATGAATCTGAACCCCTTAGGGGTGAAGCTGTGGGTTTATTGTTGACTAAAACAAAGTATTAGTTGAGTAAAAACACTCCTCATGAGGGATTTGTCAAGTATACCCTTCCCTGAGAAATAGAGAAGCATTGTGAAAGTTCCCTGGTATCTTTTCTCTGCATCTTTCATACTCTAGACAATGTACGAGTGGGAAATCTACAGTATATGCCTGCATTAATTAATGTATCGTGAGAAAATGTGGAGAAATGTGAAGATGTGACACGCGTACAAACACACACACAAACTTCCATCAGTAAAATAAAAAATAATTCTACAGAATGTCTGGGATGAACATGTTTTCCGGTTTAAATGTAGTCCTTTACACTCGCACCCATATGCAGGTTGGAAATGGCAGATGTGGGCGCTGATAAATGCCTTAATTTGAACTCAAGTGGCTGTACAGTAATATGCTACACATGATGTCAGAGCTCTGGCTCTGCGCTTCAAAGTGCTGTATGGGTTTTGACTGACACCCGTTCTGAACTTGAGCACCGTGAGTGGCAAGAAGTTGCCCTCATCCCTCCCACTAACTGGGCAACTTTTGGACATATTTTGTTCACCTAGTGAGGGAAATTATGTAATTGAAGAGGACACGATGCATTTTGAAAGATCAGACGTTGAGGATTATAATAAATGCCGCTTTGATGTCATAGACGCAAGCCAAACACCCGTGAATCCACATTTCACATCCTAAAACTCATGTCATATACAGTGTCAGTGATTTATAATCACTATGTTTGATGTACAGTTACAAGATGACATGGCGTCAAAGCCTGGGTTATCCTGAACACAACGAGCCTGTGTGTATCTACTGCAAAGAAAATCTGCCCGCAGCACACACACCTGAATGCACCTGTGACTCCTTTCGATGCGCACCAGAATGATGACCTGTTTCCCTGAATTGCATTGTGAAAGCCTAACACTGTGATATCTCATGTTATAACTTAGCTAGTCCTGGCAACAGAACACGTTTTGAAATGATGCCCACCTGACCCAGATTGCGATTTATAATGGACTGTTTTTGTGTGATGGCGGGGATGCAGGGTTGTGTTCCGACAGTAGTAGGCCTGATTACCAACAACGACGAGAAGGCTTTCAGGGAGGAGGTTAGGCACTGGTGACGGTTTGGTGCCAGGTAAACAACCTCTCCCTCAACGTCAGTGAAACAAAGGAGTTGATCGTGGAATTCAGGAGGAACTAGGCTGGGCCGCCATCCTCATCAACGGGGCCGCCATGGAGTGGGTCAGAAAACGTCAAGTTCCTCGGCGTACACATCTCCGGTGAGCTGAAATGGTCAAACCACACGGACACCGTGGTGTAGAAGGCAGGACAGTGACACTTTAACCTTAGGAGGCTGGAGAAATGTGGCTTGTTCCCGAGGTCCCTCACAGTGTTCTACAGGAGCATCACCGAGAACATACTGTCGTGCTGCGTCACAGCCTGGTACAGCAAATCCACCGCCGCGGACCGCAAGGTGCTACAGAGGGCGGGACGCTCAGCCGAACGCACCGTTGAGTGCACGCCGCCTGCCCGCCGGGTGTCGCAGGAAGGCCAAAAAGATCCTCAAGGACCTCTGAGCCACGGCCTGTTCTTCTCGCTTCCGTCACTCAGACGCAGGCAGTACAGGCACATCATGGCTAAAACTAACAGACTGGCCAATAGCTTTTACCCCCCCCCCCCCCCCCCCCACCCAACAGACATCTACCCTGCCCCCACCATAATAGACATATCATGCTGAATAGCCAAAACTACTCCCAACAATCACCAAAATGAAAGTCAGGGAGAATCTAAAACGTGCAAATGATGCATCCAGGAGTATCAGACCCTGCCCGTGCCCACCACTGAGGCCCCTTTGTTGATCCAGAAAACCCGCTGAAAAACTGCCTTCAGAAGCTTGCCACCGTGATTTTGACCCTGAGCATCATGGGAATCCCTGGCTCCAGACTGAAAGGGCAACATGGATCTGTCTGTTGCACACACACACACACACACACACACACACACACACACACACACACACACACACACACACACGCACACAGAGACACGCACACAGAGACACGCACACACACACACACACACACACACACACACACACACACGCACACAGAGACACGCACACAGAGACACGCACACACACACACACACACACACACACACACACACACACACACACACACACACACACACACACACACACACACACACGCACGCACACAGAGACACGCACACAGAGACACGCACACAGAGACACGCACACACACACACACACACACACACACACACACACACACACACACACACACACACACACACACACACACACCACACACACACACACACACACACACACACACACACACACACACAGACCACAAATGAAGGCAGAGAATGCATTAGCAGCACTTTAGCCTGCATCTTATGTGGGCGTGTGCAGGCAGCCAGGCAGTCGTGTGTGAGCATATGTGTGCGTAAGAGCCTGTGCATTGTTCCCTTTAAAATCCCTGCAACTCTTTACTAATGTGACAGATTACATTTCGTACGGAGCTCGCCAGTTCTGTGTGATCTGAAATATATGATTATGGCA
>NC_074690.1:38880058-38882558 GCF_029448725.1 Salvelinus fontinalis
GTTAAATAGCTACAGGCAGATGTAATGTATGGTGAGATGCCGGAGGAAGCTTTGAATAGGGCAGTAGCCTGCAGAGTAAAGTGAGACGAATGCAATTGCCGATCGTATGTAGATATTCTAAACTAAGTGTTTCGATAACGTTCGAATGAAGTAACAGGCCCATGCAGAAGGAACAATACTTTACATAATACCATAGATGCAGTGGTCTGCTAATTTAACAATGCAAACCTTTCGTCTTTCATTGTCATTCCCATCCGATACAGATACAGTTCCTTTTGGCATTTTGTCTGGTGGTAGTAGGGCTACCTTGGTCATACCTTCCTGTGTGTTGTTCCGTATACAACAGGAGTTCCCTGATCCCGTTGCAGAATGCACAGGGTTTCTCCCTTCCCATATTGACTGATACCATTCAATTCAATACAACAACAAAAAATGTAAGTCAAAGTTGTGTCTAGTAAAATGTTTTTGCCAAGTGCCAGGGCTCAAGTATCAAGCCTGTCTATCAGTCCGGACTCACATCATCGTGCAAGTCTCCATGTCCTGGCTCCATAGATGTTTCTGTGAACACATACGCGCATAGTCACTGTTCTATAACCAATGACAGGATGGGTAATATCCGCTACGCAAACAGGTACTATGTTGAAGTTTGAACAGGTCAGATAAAACCTACCCAATTATGGTCTCGCCATCAAACGACTAAGGCTGCCACCTGGAAAGGGCATCTCCAGTCCATCTTGTAGAAATAGGCGGAGTTGAGACAGAGTGCATCAGTGGTACTTGGAATGAAAAGGGCTGTTGCTATGACTGGACATTTGTGCTGTACTGTATTATCAGTAATCGCCTCATTGTGGGTGTGTTGAGTGCCAGGTCTCTCTTCATCTCATGCATCAGTGAACACATACACATAGTCACTGTTACCAATGGCAGTTAGGTCCAATGGATAGGTGATATCTGACACACAAACCGCTACTATGTTGAAGTTTGAAGAGTTCAGACTAAAGCTAACTTATTGCTAAAGTACTACTTTGCCATGTTATCACGCCGTCAAATGTACTTTCGAGAGAAGGCAATGTTTGTCAAAAATAGCTAGCAATGTTAATGTTAGCTAGATAAATACAGTGGTCCCCTCAGTCTTAGTCAGCTGGCTAAAGTTATGCTGCATCTAAAGTCAATCTGGCGACATCACAATCATGACAAAAGGTTTTCCAACTAATTGTTTGCCTTATTTTGAAATGTTAGCGTGTTTCCAAGTCAAATCCGGGTTGTTTTGAGGGAGGCTAACGTTAGCCAGCTAGCTAGCTATTTAGGTAACTAGTTAGCTAAGTAGCTAGCTAGCTAGTTAGGTAGCTACTGTCGACTAAACCCATCCCAAACAAATTTGCGCAACCGCAACATTCAAAGGAGGCTGCAATGAAAACGAATGGGACTCTAGCGACTGTGTTGGCATCAAAACCTGGGGTGTGAACTACGTTTCTAATCGAGCATTGATTGACATGGTAATGACCCTATAGTATTTGAGAAAAGTTGAAAGAAATGACCCCTCTGACAGCACACATAAAGCAACTCATTCTGTGTCGTACAGCCTCTCTCCACCAGGTGTAGCGCTTCTCTCACAGTTTAAAAACAAGAAAGAGACAGGGACAGGGTAAGTGGAGATACCTAGTCAATTGTACAACTGAATGCATTCATTGTTTGTGTCATCACTGCATGCCATCATGACTCTCAAAAGCCGCGACAGCCGCTGTTTACTTCTGAAGATAACTTTAGCGCCGCCCTAAAAACCTGATTCAAATTTGACACAAACCTTCAAATAGGTATGTAATGACACATTATATAAATCCTTTACAGTGTTTTATTGACATTTTAGAGGAGATAAGTTGGACAGACCGGGTGAAAAAAGCAGTTTCCCCACATGGCTTGTCTCCCCTTTTCCCTATCACGCAGTAGGTTTCGCTTCCGCACCCGCCATTTTTAAAAAGACCCGACGGAGCTCAATGCCTTCTTCAATCATGCAGAGACAAGCAGCATGAATGCCTCGTCATTGATTTTGCTTGAAAAGGGAGAAATTGTGCTTTACAATGGTATTCATCTTACAGTTGACCTGGAAGTATTATGTTTTTGGGTGCTAAAATAAGGTCAATTGTACTTTACAGCGTGATGTACAAAAGTGCGTTAGCTAACTATAGCTAGCTAATGTCAGCTACGCTAGCTAGCGATGATAGGGATAGTGATGATCAAAATGTACATAACCAGATACATAACCAGCCGTCTATGGTCTAGCTACTGGTATACTCACCACCACCGTGGACCAACGAACTCCAACCAAGTACTTCAGCAGGGCATGCAAACCATAGTTGGTCAATCCATATAGCTGGTGCTTTTCAGTCTCAAATGGCTGTGATCCTTTGACAAAGGGTGTATTTAGTGAATATGAGCAGTGGCTTATTACATGGGGTACTTGGGAGATACCCACACCCCCTGTACAAAACCCTATAACTTG
>NC_074690.1:38892558-38897558 GCF_029448725.1 Salvelinus fontinalis
CCACACAGACACACACGCAGACACACCCACACCCACGCAGACACACCCACACCCACACAGACACACAAGCAGACACACACACACCCACACAGATACACACAAGCAGACACACACACACCCACACAGACACACACGCAGACACACCCACACCCACGCAGACACACCCACACCCACACACACACCCACACAGACACACACGCAGACACACACACACCCACACAGACACACACGCAGACACACCCACACCCACGCAGACACACCCACACCCACACAGACACACACGCAGACACACACACACCCACACAGACACACACGCAGACACACACACACCCACACAGACACACACGCAGACACACACACACCCACACAGACACACACGCAGACACACACACACCCACACAGACACACACGCAGACACACAGACACACACGCAGACACACCCACACCCACACAGACACACACGCAGACACACCCACACCCACACAGACACACACGCAGGCACACACACACCCACACAGACACACACGCAGACACACACACACACCCACACAGACACACACGCAGACACACCCACACCCACGCAGACACACCCACACCCACACAGACACACACGCAGACACACACACACCCACACAGACACACACGCAGACACACACACACCCACACAGACACACACGCAGACACACACACACCCACACAGACACACACACACCCACACAGACACACACGCAGACACACATACACACACGCAGACACACCCACACCCACACAGACACACACGCAGACACACACACACCCACACAGACACACACACGCAGACACACACACACCCACACAGACACACACGCAGACACACCCACACCCACGCAGACACACCCACACCCACACAGACACACACGCAGACACACACACACCCACACAGACACACACGCAGACACACACACACCCACACAGACACACACGCAGACACACCCACACCCACACAGACACACACGCAGACACACACACACCCACACAGACACACACGCAGACACACCCACACCCACGCAGACACACCCACACCCACACAGACACACACGCAGACACACACACACCCACACAGACACACACACGCAGACACACACACACCCACACAGACACACACGCAGACACACCCACACCCACGCAGACACACCCACACCCACACAGACACACACGCAGACACACACACACCCACACAGACACACACGCAGACACACACACACCCACACAGACACACACGCAGACACACCCACACCCACGCAGACACACCCACACCCACACAGACACACACGCAGACACACACACACCCACACAGACACACACGCAGACACACACACACCCACACAGACACACACGCAGACACACACACACCCACACAGACACACACGCAGACACACACACACCCACGCAGACACACCCACACCCACACAGACACACACGCAGACACACCCACACCCACACAGACACACACGCAGACACACACACACCCACACAGACACACACGCAGACACACACACACCCACACAGACACACACGCAGACACACCCACACCCACGCAGACACACCCACACCCACACAGACACACACGCAGACACACACACACCCACACAGACACACACGCAGACACACACACACCAACACAGACACACACGCAGACACACACACACCCACACAGACACACACGCAGACACACACACACCCACACAGACACACACGCAGACACACAGACACACACGCAGACACACCCACACCCACACAGACACACACGCAGACACACCCACACCCACACAGACACACACGCAGACACACACACAACCACACAGACACACACGCAGACACACACACACCCACACAGACACACACGCAGACACACCCACACCCACGCAGACACACCCACACCCACACAGACACCCACGCAGACACACACACACCCACACAGACACACACGCAGACACACACACACCCACACAGACACACACGCAGACACACCCACACCCACGCAGACACACCCACACCCACACAGACACACACGCAGACACACACACACCCACACAGACACACACGCAGACACACCCACACCCACGCAGACACACCCACACCCACACAGACACACACGCAGACACACACACACCCACACAGACACACACACGCAGACACACACACACCCACACAGACACACACGCAGACACACCCACACCCACGCAGACACACCCACACCCACACAGACACACACGCAGACACACACACACCCACACAGACACACACGCAGACACACACACACCCACACAGACACACACGCAGACACACCCACACCCACACAGACACACACGCAGACACACCCACACCCACGCAGACACACCCACACCCACACAGACACACACGCAGACACACACACACCCACACAGACACACACGCAGACACACCCACACCCACGCAGACACACCCACACCCACACACACACCCACACAGACACACACGCAGACACACACACACCCACACAGACACACACGCAGACACACCCACACCCACGCAGACACACCCACACCCACACAGACACACACGCAGACACACACACACCCACACAGACACACACGCAGACACACACACACCCACACAGACACACACGCAGACACACACACACCCACACAGACACACACGCAGACACACACACACCCACACAGACACACACGCAGACACACAGACACACACGCAGACACACCCACACCCACACAGACACACATGCAGACACACCCACACCCACACAGACACACACGCAGGCACACACACACCCACACAGACACACACGCAGACACACACACACACCCACACAGACACACACGCAGACACACCCACACCCACGCAGACACACCCACACCCACACAGACACACACGCAGACACACACACACCCACACAGACACACACGCAGACACACACACACCCACACAGACACACACGCAGACACACACACACCCACACAGACACACACACACCCACACAGACACACACGCAGACACACAGACACACACGCAGACACACCCACACCCACACAGACACACACGCAGACACACACACACCCACACAGACACACACGCAGACACACCCACACCCACGCAGACACACCCACACCCACACAGACACACACGCAGACACACACACACCCACACAGACACACACGCAGACACACACACACCCACACAGACACACACGCAGACACACACACACCCACACAGACACACACGCAGACACACAGACACACACGCAGACACACCCACACCCACACAGACACACACGCAGACACACCCACACCCACACAGACACACACGCAGACACACACACACCCACACAGACACACACGCAGACACACCCACACCCACGCAGACACACACGCAGACACACACACACCCACACAGACACACCCACACCCACGCAGACACACACGCAGACACACACACACCCACACAGACACACCCACACCCACACAGACACACACGCAGACACACACACACCCACACAGACACACACGCAGACACACACACACCCACACAGACACACACGCAGACACACACGCAGACACACACACAGACACACACACACACACGCAGACACACACACACACAGACACACACACACACACACCTGCTAGTTTATCTGCAGGGGTGTATTCATTACGGGAAACAGGTTACCGTTTAAGAAACAAACAGAAGTAAACAGGCCAAAACGAGAGTTTCTATTCGTCAAATTCAGGTAGGTCCCTCCCCGTTTCGTTCCATCAGCTTCGGTTTTAAGAAACGTTTTGCAACAGAATCGTCGGAATAAAAACTCCCCCAGTTGAATAAATCTGTGGCATAGATGGTTCTATCGCAACCTGGCTTTTATCATTGGAAATGTGTCTTCCTGGGTCTGGCTCAGTGCAGACAAATAACTATAATGTCTTTATTTAAGTGTTTCTCTGTTTTCTTCTGTCTAGACGGCTAAAATAAGGACGTCTGCTCTCCATTCCAAACACAGATATGTGGTGATAATAGCAACACAGTCTGTTTAGCATTGTACTGCAAATGTACACATTCACACACACACTCTCATCCAATTTGAGAATGTCACACACACAAACTACCAGACACAAACACAATCATGCACACACATGCACAGTGGCACACACACACACACACACACACACACACACACACACACACATACACTCACTAGATCACGATATCATGTCGCATAGACCCGAGCAATTTAATATATGGACTGGAAAGCAGTGGCAGAACACACTCTTTCTTTCCTTCTCACTCCCTCCTTTACACTTTTTTTTTCAGCCGCTGTCCTCTAAATTAAACCGATAGTTTGACCTTTGACAGGAAAGGTCATCAGAGCGGCAGAGAAAATGAGTCTAGCCGTCACTTACAGACGGATCATAAACTGTGTGTGTGTGTGTGTGTGTGTGTGTGTGTGTGTGCGTGCGTGCGTGCGTGTGTGTATCTGTCAGTTGGAGACGAAGTATAAAAATGAAAAGTAAGGGATAGCAATGTCGGGTCGGAGCACGGAAGGTGTGCCATGTTTTGTACTGTGTGCGTGCATGCGTGCGTGCGTGTGTGTCCCTTTAGCAGCCAGGCTCATGAGACTCATTCATCCACTGATATTTTCCATACACTAGCATTGGTGTCTGGACTGTTGCTCTTTAAGCAGTTCTGTAAGTATTAGATAGTAGGAGCATGCAGTGTGTAAGTATAGTAGGAGTGTATATGCCGACCATTCAAACACAATGTAAGCTAGTTCATGTTGGATTTATATTTAGCCTCCGTTTAATCGTAACGGCTCACAACATTGTGCTTGAGCGTTTGTGAGAAAGATATAGAGAGAGGGGACATCTGAATGGCTTTGCAGAAATAATCCACAAAAGTTGTTGAATCCACAACACAAACACAGTTCAGGGGAGAGAGGCACAAAAAGAGCAATAACAATGTAAACCATGTCT